>NC_057794.1:582982065-583190562 GCF_018294505.1 Triticum aestivum
TCATGAACATGCAGTCGACAGAGGTGGCGGTGCTTCCTAAGGACGAGACATGGCCGTTCCTGCTCCGGTTCCCCATCAGCGCCTTTGGGATGTGCCTTGGCGTGAGCAGCCAGGCCATGCTCTGGAAGACCCTGCAGACGGAGCCTTCCACCAAGTTTCTTCACGTGCACCCGGTCGTCAACCACGTCCTCTGGTGGGTCTCCGTCGCACTCATGGGGGTCGTCTCAATCACCTACCTCTTGAAGATCGTCTTCTACTTCGAGGCCGTCCGCCGTGAGTTCCATCACCCGGTGCGCGTCAACTTCTTCTTCGCGCCATGGATCGCCTGCCTCTTCCTCGTCAAGGGTTTGCCACATCCGGTGTGGGAGATCCACCACGCCGTCTGGTATGTGCTCATGGCTCCCATCTTGTGCCTCGACCTTAAAATCTACGGACAATGGATGTCTAGCGGCGAGCGACGCCTCTCTAAGGTGGCTAACCCATCCAACCACCTTGCCGTCGTCGGCAACTTCGTCGGTGCGCTGCTAGGCGCCAGGATGGGACTCCGGGAGCTGCCCATCTTCTTCTTTGCTGTCGGGTTGGCCCACTATGTCGTGCTCTTCGTCACTCTCTATCAGCGGCTCCCGACCAACGTGCAACTCCCCAAGGAGCTCCACCCAGTGTTCTTCCTTTTCGTTGCCGCACCTAGCGTTGCATCCATGGCGTGGACAAGGATCTCTGGCGAGTTCAACAATGGTGCTAAGCTCCTTTACTTTGTCTCACTATTCCTCTATGTGTCGCTGGTGGTACGCGTCAACCTCTTCCGGGGGTTTAGGTTCTCCCTGTCATGGTGGGCATACACATTCCCGATGACGAGTGTGGCCTTGGCGACAGTGTTGTATGCATCAGAGGTAGACAACATGCTGACACGGGCACTGGCAGTCGGATTGTCAGGAATCGCTGTTGTCACAGTCACCAGCGTCCTAGCCACCACCATGTACCATACCTTCGTGCGCAAGGACCTCTTCCCCAACGACGTATCCATCGCCATCACACGGCGAAGGCCCAAGTTTAGCAAGATCCTCGCGCACCTTCGGTCGTCGAGCTCTGATGTCAAGGAGCTTGTTCTCTCCATCCCAAATTTCAGTTCCAATTCCAAGCAGGGCGCATACTCCGATGATGCCGGCTCCAACTCCAGGATGAGCGGGAGTGTCGGCGAGTCTCCAGTGGCGCACGGGCATCGAAGAACAGAGTGTTAGACGGTCGGTGCAAGACATGGTGCATGTACGCACGGCTAGCTTATGTTGATTAGTAGTACTTGTATAGAGTTCTTTATATTTTTTTCTTCATTCTTTTTCTTCTTTGCGGACTTGCAGCACATAGTTGCAAATTAGGACTGCACTGACGTAACATTTTTCCACCTTCAAGTTCACCGTGGATTTACCTTTTCCACACAAGCTACTAGTACTAAGTACGTACAAGAAAGGTGTAAATGATGTACGTCCACAGGTGTTAGTCGATGTGCATTCACATATCCTTGTGTAACCTTTTTCCACCCTCAAGTCAAATTCGGCATGGGTTTACCTTTTTCACGAAAGCTACTAGTACTCTCTCCGGTCCTAAATACAATTCTTTTAGAGATTTCAAATGGAGTAAAATAAGTGAATCTACACTATAAAATGTGTTTGTATACAGCTTTACGTTATCCCAATTGGAATATCTAAAAAACTTATATTTAGAAATGGAGGAAGTACTAATTGTGTATACTTGATGTGTTTTTGCTGGTGTTTTTTTTTCAGAGTTCGTCAAAGTGTACCGTATTTTAACAAATAATATAAAAATTATACGTAGCAAAAATAATATCATCAGAAACTATGTTTAACTATGAATTCAATGACATAATTTTTCATGACATGAATTAACATTTTAATAGTTAAATTATGATCAAACTTTGACATAAAATACGAAGAGGACCAATAAATCAAGATAGAGATACTCAACTTTTTGACTGCACCACATTGCGCTCGTCCGTTTGACTGCACCACACTGCACTCGTCCGGTGCACTCTCCGCGTACACGCCGCGTAGTAGCACGCAGCACGGCACATTATTGCTTGGAAAGCACATCGATGGATCTCCGAGAAGCTGCATGCTATTCATTCAATAATGCTCTAGGCCGGTAAAAGTTCGTACCTTGGATTCCTTTTGAAAAAAGGAATCAAGTAATGAGTGTAATCTACGTACGGTCAAAGGTACTCACATTCGAGTTGGTTCTAGGCCAGGTTCATGGGCACATACGAGGAAGGGTTTACTTGACTTGACGATCCCATAGCTACTGGTTAGCTAAGACTGCCTAAACGGTATGATGTATGTTAAATAGTCATTTTTTATGATAGATAAAAACACCAGGGTCTTAAAACTTGCGCTCAGTGATCAGTTTGTAGCATAAACTTGTAAAAAACGTGATTACAGACTTGCAGTCATCTAACTTGTGCGGGCATGCAAATACGGTCACATCTTTGTATGCGGGTGTATCCGGCTCTTGTGTGGCAAGCCAACTTGGCTAGGGCCCACTGTCGGCGGCTGGTAGCGGCTAAGGAGCAATGCACACATGTTTTTTTACAGAAACACCCTCAGATTTATTTAACTTCGTACATAGCCCCGGTGGGTCCCATCGGTCAGTCTGCAATGTAAATAAATTAGGCTAGAAAAACGGCACGCGTGGGAGCTCGAACTGAAGACATAATGCAAGGGCTGCGGGCGTCCTAAACACCCTTCCTGACGACACTTGGTGTACATTTATGAAATATATTGAATTAAAAATGTGTAATTTTTCAAAATTACCTAATTAAAGACATTTAATAATTATGAACATTTAAATAATATTTACAAAATTACTACGTAATTTAAGAAATTCACATGACTCAAGAACTATTCATGAATAATTTCAGTCACATGTAGTTTTAAAAATTATTTATGTATTATTTAAAGAAAATCGTATTAATAAAAAATATAGATGAAATATAAAATTATTTATGTAGTTTTGGAAAGTTTTTAAGTATTAATAAAAATATTAACATAATTTAAAAATTCAAAATAAATGTTCATATAATTTTAAAAATGTTCACATTTTTAACAAAAAACTTATGTAGAATATAAAGGTGTTCATGTTTTAAGACATTTCTATGTTCTTTAAAAAGTACTTGCACTTTTATTAGTGCGATTTAATAAAAAAAATGATAAATGGAAGACTGTGATATGCTATTCCATCCTTGCTCAAAACCAAGGTTATCATTGACAGCAGCACTCTCAGACTTACCTTTGCTTAAATTTTATTTACCGAAAAAAGGCTGTCGTCCCGCTTTGTATTTAAAGCACCGACCAAATTACAACCAGTCATACAACATACCCTACGCACCAAAGGCAAGATACAATGGTGCTAAGAAGTAGTCGACAAACCAAAAACAACTCCAAGTAAACAATAGATATACACTACGCGTCACTAGGAAGTCGATGAAGAACTCAACCGGGAGACTAAGCTGAGAAGAGACTAAGCTGCAAGCCGTCGATCTATCAGCCACAAGGCAGTGCCTTCAAGAAGGATACGCCACTGAAGTGCCATCAAATTCGGATCCAAAGGACCAAGATTTTCATCCAGTGCACCTTGGAGGACTAGGAGCAACCACAACGGAGCCTTAAAGAAGAAGGCGACATCCATGGGCGCCACCTTCGTTGGCCCGGGAATGCCATGTAGGGCTTTCACCTTGGTAAGGACACTTTTCCTCTGATTAGCTTGCGTCACAGTCATCGATCGACAAGCACCAGCCATCATGCCATCCACGCGGCCATGGAGACTGGCCCACACCTGAGCCGCGAGCTCAGCCCATCAGCACCACCGTTCCCACCACCAGGGCCGCGGCCTAGAGTCCAGATCACCAAGTGGCCAACCATGGGTCTAGGCCAAGCTCGACCGACATGCCCCAACAATAGACAGAAACCTAGTAGAGCCCCTATAACACGCTGATCCTTAAAATTTTCGCGGTTCTACAGTTCCGTGAGCAAAAAACGACCCGACTAGACTCCTTATCGGACGCAAACGCGTACTGTTTTTTACAATGCCCCTAAAATCCAACCGCTGGACCGCTATTTTTACCGCTCCGCGGGCCTGATAGGGGCCGCAACCCTTTTACCACGACCGCCGCGACTCGCGAAATTCCACCACTATTAATCGCCGCCAGCAATGAATCCGCGCTAATTTTGCCACGCCACCGCCAGATCCGCCGCTGCTGTCGCGACTCGCGAAATTCCACCACTATTAATCGCCGCCGAGAATGAATCCGCGCTGATTTCGCCACGCCGTCGCCATATCTACCACCGCCGTGCCCAGATGTGGCGCGGGATGTGGTCCAGCGGCAGCGGAGGTGCTTCTCCCGACGGCAGCGATGACGATGATGAAGACCCGGAGCGCAAGCGTTGCGTTGCCGCCGATGCGGTGCGGAAGCGCTCGGCCCGATGGTACACCAACCGCAGGCTCGAGGTCCCGGCTGTACCTGGAGAGCTCCGTTTTTGGCTTCTTCTGGGTAGGCCGGCATTGCGATGTACAATACGTTTGCAATGTATCGATGAAGAATCTATCTATTTAGCATTGTGTTCTTCATTTCGTCCGAAAACATTTTTTTTCTTCAAATTTTACCGTTTCAATTGAGGACTCTGTTCGCCCGCAGTCGATTTCGCCCCTCAAACAACGGAAATCTCAGACTTTATCCGCGGTATAAAGGCCGCGGCTTTAAGGGATGTACTAGAGATGCTCTTAGATAGCAAAGAGCACGCATTCACTTTCCTCTTTTGGGTTTGGGCTTACCGGATAGTAGCCATGAAACCAGGCTTTTGTGTCCCGTGTCTATTAGTTTCGGCTTCCATACCGTATGAAATACGTTCTGTACCGTATGCCTCTAAGCTAACTCTACAAATTCTTCTCTCAATAAAACCTCTACATAAATCTCTCTTGTTGCTGAATGAAAGTCTCAGATATGCCAACTTAATAATGTATATATATAATCATTTAATTTTTTTTATTGCTACTTGGACCAGAGACAGATCATGGTTCGTTCTGTAAAGAAACAGTGCGATGAACAGTAATGATCGCTGTTGATTGATGTCGATGATGTACATATTTATATCTCTAGAAGAGACACATCGCACAGGCACGGCGTTTTACAAGAGATGGGATCGACGGGCGTGTCCGTTATAATAGGACGTGACCCATCGGGAGAGAAAACCACATGTTGGTTTGCTAACAGAGATTTCCATTAGTTAAACCAATTAATTAATCCTAACACTCCCCCTAATCTCTGCTCCAATTATTCTTGTAAACATTATCATCAACATCTTGGTCATCATCATCATGATCAGTCTCCTCCAAAAACTCTGTAGGAAAAATATGAGGAGGTATATACAATATGTCATCAAAAACTTCTTCCAAAAACCCAGTGAAAAAATAAGGAGAAACTGACATATCACAATGCCTGCATTACTATTGCCTTATTAAAAACCTTCCATAAGAAACCATTTAGGAAAAACTTATAAAGGAAAAGAGTGCAATATCAAAGATCCGAGGATCACAAACAGATTATCATTTAGAGAGACACTCCCCCTGAACTTTGCAAGTCCCGAAGTTGTTTCATACCAATTCCATTGATGTACTTCTCAAATAAAGAACTTGGTAATGACTTTGTAAACATATGGGCAAGATTGTCACATGACTTCGTTTGAAAAATATTTATCTCCCCAGTTTCCTGTAACTCATGGGGATAAAATAATTTAGGAGAAATATACATTGTAATATTACTCTTTATATAACCTGTCTCCATCTTTGTAATACATGCAACATTATCTTCATAGATAATAGTGGGTGATTCCAATGATCCAATCCCACTTGAACTTTCAATAAAGTTAATCATTTTGTGAAGCCATGCACATTCATATGATGCTTCAAACAAAGCAATAATATTAGAATGATTCGTGGACGTAGCCATCAGAGTTTGTTTTGTTGACTTCCAAGAAAAGGCCATACCTTCACTCAAGAAGACAAAACCAGTCTGTGATCTGACATTATGGGGATTAGATAGGTATCCAGCATCACAATATCCCACAATGGTCTTATCTTGATTTTTCCGATAGAATAAACCAAGATCTTTGGTGCCTTGAAGATATCTGAAAATGTTCTTCACACCAACCCAATGCCTCTTTGTTGGTGATGCACTGAATCTAGCCAATAAATTTACTGCAAATGATATATCAGGCCTGGTGCAGTTTGCTAGATACATTAGTGCTCCAATAGCACCGAGGTAAGGAAACTCAGGTCCTAATACCTCATCATCATCACCTTTAGGTTTAAATGGGTCTTTATCTCTATCAAGAGATCTAACAACCATTGGTGTTTTCGATGGATATGCTTTATCCATATTAAATTTCTCAAGAATCTTTTGGATATAAGAAGACTGATGAACAAGTATTCCTGAAGGAAGATGTTAAGTTGTAAGCCCAAACAAAATTTAGTCTTACCCAGATCTTTCATCTCAAACTCCGTCTTAAGATG
The DNA here is from genome assembly GCF_018294505.1 of Triticum aestivum. Taxonomy (NCBI): domain Eukaryota; kingdom Viridiplantae; phylum Streptophyta; class Magnoliopsida; order Poales; family Poaceae; genus Triticum; species Triticum aestivum. The sequence continues at coordinate 582,988,642 of NC_057794.1, forward strand.
ATTACTTGCCTCATGTATTTCTTGTGTAGTCCAAATGATATTCAGATCATCCACATACACAGAAATAATGCAAAATCCATTCTTAGATTTCTTAATAAACACACATGGGCAATCACTGTTGTTTGAGTAACTCTTCTGAAGAAGGAATATACTCAGTCGGTTATACCACATTCTTCCCGACTGCTTCAAGCCATACAATGACTTCTGAAGCTTTACACAATACATGTTGCGATTAGCCTTTGGATTCGGAAACTTCATTCCTTTGGGAACTTTCATATAAATATCCGAATCCAGTGACCCATATAAATATGCAGTCACAACATCCATCAGTTGGATAGACAAATTCATTTTCACTACCAGCGATATTAAATATCGGAACATTGTTCCACTCATAACAGGAGAATATGTTTTATCATAATCGATGCCGGGTCTCTACGTGAACCCCTGTGCTACAAGCCTCACCTTATATCTCACCACCTCATTGTTCTCATTCCTCTTACGAACGAAAACCCATTTTGCTCTCACAGGGAACACATGCTGAGGAGTGGGTATTACTGCAGTAAATACCCCTCTTTTTATGAGCGAACACAATTCATCCTCAATTGCTGCGTTCCATTTGGACCAGTCTGAGTGCTTCATGCACTCTGCCATGGCCTTAGGTTCTCGATCCAAATCAAGGCCTTCTGCAATTCTAGAGGCGAAATAAATGTCGACAACTGTAGTCTTTCTATTGTATGATTCTCCTGAATCAATATAATTAATGGATATCTCATCAATATCTTTTGATCCTTCGTGATTTCCCTCAACAATTGGATCAAGGTCTTCCGATGTCCCAACACCAAAATTTGTGTGCATACTCGTGCTGGGTTCTGGATGTCCAACATCCTTCAGGTGTCCTTCAACCCTAGGTTGAATATCAACATTTTGTTGACTTCCATTTACTATTTCAGGATTCCTCATTCCCCTTTGACGCTTCTGCAAAGCTTTGTCCTTTGTGTCCAGATTCCTCCCCCTCTTGGGTGGCCGAGTAGATCTATGGGTCACATCTACTCTCTCTGGCACATTCATAGATGGAACATTTGATTTTGTGTCACCTTTATAATCAGTAAATGCATCTGGCAGATTATTTGCAATATTTTGCAAATTTATAATCTTCTGAACCTCCAGTTCAGACTCATTCGTTCAGACTCATTCATACGTGGATCTAATGACTGGATGCCTTTCACATCCCAATCTATTTCTCAACATTCTTTGTGGTTATTCTCTCCCCCTAATGCCGTAAAATTGTCCTCATCAAAAATGCAATCAGCGTACCGGGCTGTAAACAAATCCACTGTCAGGGGTTCCATGTACTTAATGATTGTCGGAGAATTGTACCCCACATAGATCCCCATTCGTCTATGAGGGCCCATCGATGTACGATGCGGTGGTGAGATCGGTACATATAGCGCGCAACCAAATTACCGCAGATGGGAAATACTTGGCTGGTTTCCACGTACTAACTGCAACGGGGAGACCGTATGATATGCAGTTGTTCAAATTTGTATCAATTCTGCAGCATGTAAAACTGCATGACCCCAACATGAAGCTGGAAGATTATTTTTCTGCAGGAGCGGTCTTGCTATTAACTTGATCCTCTTGATAAGTGATTCCGCAAGACCATTCTGGGTATGTACATAAGGTACTCAGTGCTCCACAAAAATGCCCAAAGCTAGGCAGCAATCATTAAATGCTTGTGAACTAAATTGTGTAGCATTGTCCATTCTGATGGTTTTTATCCTATGCTCAGGATGATTTGCTCTCAACTTAATGACCTCAGCAATTAGCTTTGCAAAAGAATGGTTCCTTGTTGACAGTAGACACACATTTGACCATCTTGTTGATGCATCAATTAGGACCATGAAATATCTGAATGGTCCAGATAACGGTTGTATTGGACCACAAATATCTCCTTGAATGCATTCAAGGAAATCAAGTGGCTCATCATTTAATTTCACATAAGATGGCCTTGTGATCAATTTCCCAGTTGCACATGATGTGCATACAAAATCCAATGATTTTGGGAACTTTCTATCCATTATGTTGTGTCCAACAGAACCATCAATAATTTTTCTCATCATCCCAATACCAGGATGACCCAGGCGACCATGCCAAATCTTGAACTTATCAAGATTCTGAAAAACTATCTTGTACGCTATATGCGTCTTTGGTTTAATGTATGTATAATACAACCCAGAAGATAGAGAAGGCAAATTCTCAAGGACTTCATTTCGAAATCCCTTTTGCTGAGTTATGAGTAGGCATTCAGCCCCACTCTCTTCATTAGTTTCCACATGGAAACCATTTTTGCGGATATCCTTAAAACTCAGCAAGGTACGAGTAGAATCTGGATACAGTAGAGCATCCTAGATTACCAATTTAGTACCCATAGGGAGTGTAATTGTAGCTTGACTAGAACCAACAATTATCGTGTCTCGACCAGCAATTGTCACGACACTTCCATTACTCTTCTTGAGTGTCTGGAAATACTTGATCTCCCTAAGTATCGTGTTAGTAGATATGCATTATCCACTAAACACATTTCCTTCTCTATTGTATTATTCCTTGAAGTTCTATAGAGTAAAAGAACAAAGTTCAGTATATAATCAAACTCTTATAGAATCAATACATACATTACAAACTATATATGTCTTGTACTTATTACAAGCCCCATGTCACACGCCATAGCTAACACATTATGTCTAAGGACATAACTTATTTTACAACACATGTAATATGTCTAATAACATCATTACAATACTTAGACAAATGAGACTAAATCTGGTCTCCATATATGTCAGTAGAACCAAATTCTGCTAGCATGTAATCGACATCTAGTATTGGATCTTCCACTTGCTAATTCTGCTCCTGGTTGTCCATGTTCAGAGAATCATCTCGAGAACCATCAACCGTAGGGGTACCATCTTCATTTCCAGTGAAGTGTGCTTCACACTGGTTCCCTTAGCCTTCTTGCCCTTTCCAAGTGACTATTGGTACAATTCCACCAAATGCTTCGAAGTGTCACACTTCTTTGCAATGTGTTCCTTGCAACCACATCTGAAGCAACCAGTGTTGCTAGCCCTTTCATTCTTCTTAAAAGAATCTTTGCCCTTTTGGACTCCATACTTATTCTGCTTCTCATTACGCTTCCACTTTCCATTGAATGTCCTACGGTTCTTTTTGGAACTATTGAACTTTTGAGTATTCTTAGAGTTGAAGTGCGATTCAGGCAGAGGCATCATTCCTGTTGGACGAGCCAAATTGTTCTTCTCAAGAAGCTCATTGTGTTTCTCTGCCTGAAGCAGCGGGTAAATCAACTCAGAATACTTCTTATACTTTTGCTGACGATACTGTTCAGCAAGTATCCTCATAGAAGGATGGAAAGTAGAAAGCGTCTTTTCAATAAGATCAGCATCAGAAACTACACTATTGCAGAATCTCTACTTGGAGTTGATCTTATGAACAACAGAATTGTATGCAGCTACAGACTTAGAGTCTTGGAATCGAACTAGCGCCCATTCCCGTTGCGCTTCAGGTAACATCACCGCCCTTTGTTGATCATACCTCTCCTTTAAGGAGTTCCAGAGTGTCAGAGGGCTCTCCTCCATCAGATACTCTGTCTTTAGGTCAGGGTGAAGATGATGTCAAATGAAGTGCAACCTGAATACCTTATTATGTCTGTTATGGATGCAGTCCCTTGGGCAGGTGTGGTTATAGCGGAATTGAGTCCCTTGGCCGTCAAATTGATTTTGACATCCATTGCCCATGTCAAATAGTTGGAACCATTGACGGCAAGTTTAGCAAATTCTTTTTTAGATATGTCAGCCATATCTTGCATGCAATCATCATGCTTATTAATTTACTCTCATAGCAAATTAATTGTGTTGTAAATAAAACAATGCATGTATATAGATCAACACATAGCAATTGCCAAATTGCCGGAACATATATGTTGACATACATTGTGCTTGTACAATACAGTAATACACACTAATTACTGAACAATACAATATAGTTAAAAAACAGAAAAAGAAAAACGAAAAAATGGTCTTGGGTCGCAAACAGGAAGACCCAAACCAGTAGCACAACCCACTGCTACAGAATGAGGCTTAGGTCGCAGCCCATCAAGCCTTTCAGCCCAACAGGCCCGGCACCGCTTTAGTGCTTAATAAAAGCGGTCGAAACAGTGTGATGAACAGTAATGATCGCTGTTGATTGATGTCGATGATGTACATATTTATATCTCTGGAAGAGACACGTCGCACAGGCGCAATGTTTTACAAGAGATGAGATCGACGTGCGTGTCTGTTACAATAGGACGTGACCCATCGGGAGAGAAAACCGCATGTCGGTTTGCTAACAGAGATTTCCATTAATTAAACCAATTAATTAATCCTAACACGTTCCACAGATCAAAACACTTACTTACATAGTTGAAGATATAGATTGATAGACACATTCCGCCCTTGAACTTGACTCCAAAATCCATGTTGTTTTGCTTGCCGAAAGATGAACTACACTGAGAACAAAGGTTGATATCATTGCACTTGCGAGGCTAGCAAACAGGTGTCACTTGCTCCATGATTTTTCGTTTTGAAAGCACTGGTTCTATGGTTATCTCTACGGATGTGGAGAATCCAAGATTTAGTATGTCACATACGATTTTCCTTCGTTCGTCTTCCACTTGACACAGGCACGTGACACCATCGCACCCTGAATACTCGCATTGCTCAAGAAGTGTATCCTCTTCAAACACACGGCATGCATCCTGATGAGCCTGATGTAATGCATTACGTCCAAATCCTTACTAATTCCATATGATTTTATCTCCAGAGAAATCAAGTTGTGGTGCTCAATTTAGGTCTTTCCCCTGCCAAGATGAACTTGTCTGGAGCGTCATGTGTAAAGCAGCGATGAGTTAGCTACACCAGAGGAAAAAAATAATATAATTTAGTGTTTTTTTAATAAAAGAGCCGTCAAAGCCCTCTTATTTCCATTAAAGAAAACAATATTCTACATATATATAAGTCAAGCAAATAAACCTCATAAGTATTTATTGTATGAAGATAAGATTTATGGATGCAGGCATTAGAAGATGCAGACGGCATGTGTTAGAATCAATCTTGATATTTGTATCAGCATGTTTGTTTCTGTTAGGCATGTAGCATAGGTTACAGAGTTATTGGTCGGCAAAGCTTCAATGGAGACATGTGGAGAAGGCGAAATGCCAAGCCGCCGTGCGATACAGCGAGCACGGCGAGATGCCGACGCGGCGCGAGGCTGCGGTGCTGCATGAGGCGGCACATACGTGTGATACGGCAAGCGCGTGAGAGGTTCACTACCAGAAAAAAACCCTATGCCTACGGCCCAGGCCGTAGGCATAGCCCTGATTCCCATCGGGATAGGCCTATGCCGACGGCCCCCGTAGGCATAGGGCCGTTGGCATAATATTCGTCGGCTATGCCGTCGGCATAGAAAAGCCGTCGGCATAGATAATTTGCCGACGGTGTCCATACATCTATGCCGACGGCCAGGGCCGTCGGCAAATTTCCACGCTAACGGTGGCCGCCGTCAAGTGCTGGCCATAAAGGAGACGCCACGTGGAAGGCTATGCCTACGGCAAGACCGTAGGCATAGTTTTAGATATGTGCCGACGGCCCAGCTGTAGGCATAGCCCTGCCCACGGAGCTAGTAGACGCTACCACGTGGCAGGGCTATGCCTATGGCCTAGCCGTAGGCATAGTTTAAAATCTACGCCGACGGCTACGCTATAGGCATAGCCCTGCCACGCGGCGGCGTCTACAACCTCCGTGGGCAGGGCTATGCCTACAGCTTAACCGTCGGCATATATCTAAAACTATGCCTACGGTCGTGCCGTAGGCATAGGTGCCAGGCTATGTCGACGGCCTAACTGTAGGCATAGTTTCATATATATGCCGACGGCCTAACTGTAGGCATAGGCTCCACGTGTCGTCCTCTGGTAACTCATGGTAGCCCTATGCCTACGGCTAAGCCGTAGGCATAGTTTCCGTCTGATTTTTTTCCTTTTTTCTGTTTGATTTCAATTCAAATTCACAGCATATATATATGATGAAATAGACATACACAACATATATAAATATCATCCTCACAAGAAACACCATCACAACAATATAAGTATCATGACAAACACAACCATCATCACAAACATAAGCATCTAAAGAAGCACACAAGTTATCTAAAAGACCATAAAAGACCACAAGTCATCTAAAGAACACAAGTTTATGATCACCACCACCGTCACCCAAAGGCTTAAGCGCCAGGACATCCACCACCACCGCCAAGGTCGTCACCGCCAAGTCCGCCGAAGCCTAGGTCATCACTGCTAGCGGCAGTGCTACCGCCAAGACCGCCACCGCCTCCGTGGATAGGAGTGACCGGGCTCCGTGACTCGGGAGTGATGCCAAGACCAGCACCACCACCAACGGTAGATCTACCGGTTCCCTGGATGTTGAAAAGGCATGTTAAGGGGATATATGATTGTGTTGAATAAACAGTATGCTTTGGGTGAATAGTTTGAGATGTACTAACCGGCGAGGGGCCAGGGTTCTGTGTTAGAAAGTCCTCAAAAGTAAGAAGCACTGGTTGTGGTGGAGGAGATTGTGCTGGTTGCAATTAAGGAACCCTGCCGACCGCCATTTCCTCAAGGAAGTGTTGCATCATGCGATCCCTCTGCTGATGGTATCACTACTAGGAAAAGGCCTACTAATGGCGCACTTAATTTGGCCATTAATGGCGCATTAGTGGTGCGCCATTAGTGCCACGCCATTAGTATATTTTACTAATGGCGCACCACTGGTGCGCCATTAGTATCTGGTATACTAATGGCGGACCTCAGATGCGCCATTAGTATATACAACAGTGCGCCATTAGTATGCCTCCCAGGGGACCATGTATACCCAGGTGCTTTGGCATACTAATGGCGCACAACAATAAGATGCGCCATTAGTAACTTCGGCGTACTAATGGCGCACTGTTCAATGATGTGCCATTAGTATCCTTTGGCATACTAATGGCGCACTGTGATGTGATAGCCATTAGTATGAATATTAGTTTTTTTTATTTTTTTCTGTTTTTTGCACAGGTTACAAAATGTATAATTGGACAAAATATAGACATCACACATCAACAACAGATTCATCGAATACAATAGAAGATTAGTCTCTGAATACAATTCATCATATTAGTCTCCGAATACAATTCATCATATTAGTCTCCGAATTGAAAAGACCGAACAAAGATAGAACATTATATTACAAGTTTCGAGACCACGAGTAGCGAGTTTGTCTTCACATTACAAGTCGATATCGATCATCTAAACTACCATCACATAGAAGAGAGCTGCGGTCATCACGATGAGCATCATCACGATGAAACTCGTCTTCATCCGGTTCCTCCAACGCTCCCTCCCCTCTCCCGCTAGATAGCGGGCGTATCTAGATTCGGCCTCGGCCCTAGTGGTGTACCCTTTGTAACTGTTACCGCTGAATCGGTGAACCTGTCTCTGACACTCCTCCCAGTCGTCATAGACTCCGGGAACCTTACCCTTGTACACGACATACGACGGCATTGCTATGCACTAGCCAAACGAAACGTTAGTACCAATTCACAGACAATACATAAGCAATATATAAGTATGCAACAGAACGATCGGAAGAGAAAAGCAAGACATTAATAGCATCGATTACATCTAAGTTGAACAACTCTCGAAACCAAAGAGACATACTACAAGTTCATTAAAGTTTAATTACAACATGAGCCAATCGATGTTTCAGAACTAGACACAGCATCACTGCTTTCGACTCGACTCAAGGGACCGGAGCGTGGATGAAGCCGCCGTCTATCATGGGTGTCATGAAATAACGGTCGTTGTCAGCCTGCATTTGTAGCATTGTGTCGATGTCACTGTTGGACGGTTGATTTCTGAGGTAGAACTGCCCCGAGGTACGAAGGACATCTTGATAGATGATTTCCGCAAACTCCGACTGGATGCGAAAGAATTCTTGTCTGATGTCCGCGTCCTGGATTGCCGACACGCTCGCGGCCCAATCTTTGAGTTTACTCGGTAGCAGAAGTTGATGATGGTCCCGTACGATCGCTCGCATGTGATGGATGGCGTAGTAGTCACCCTTCTGACCGCCAGGCGGCTGCTTGATGCAGCAGAACATCGTATTGTGGGAGAACACGTGCTTGCCGTACTTACGAATAGGCCTGGTGAAGGTGCCTCCAGATTTGGCGTAGCCGGGGAGAACATCATCAAGAACCTTCTTGACATTTGTGTAGTCTACGTTCGAATGACGTTCCGGGTCGAAATACGTGGCCATGGAATATTTGGGGCTTAGGAGGATGAGCGTGCAATGTGTGTCACTGCAGAAAACACGGAATGTTAAAAGAAAAAGATCGAAATCTAAGAATTCATATGTTATGGGGCGGTTGAGGGGAGGACTTACTCGGGAAAGTAAGGCACGAGGAAGTTATCCTTATCTTGGTTTGCCAGAATGATGCCATCGAGGTAAGAACTCGCGACTTGCCGGTCCCCAGCGCTGCCCAAGATCTTGGCACGCATGTAGAAAGGGTCGACTATCACGATGTTCGGGGTCTTGTCGCGAATGATCCGCATCTCCATACTCAGCGAAAATAGCCGAACGAAGGTGTAGTTCAGCGGATGAAGGTTCAACATAGCATGGATGTCATCAAACCGCAGGACGATCGTACCCCCGATGGAGTTATCCACAAAGCCCTTGCCCTCTGGCACCTTGGCCGCGAAAACCAGGTATGCCACATCCTTCTCTCTGAGACGCCGCTTCTCCAAAGAAAGAACACTGTCATGCAGACTCCGCATAGCACCGATTGCAGCATAGAGCATATTTCTCGGTAGCATCGGCCTACCCGCCACATGCAGCCTCCTCATTAAATCCTGAGGTGAAGGTGGCCCGTCCTAAGCACGGATCGTACTCGGTGCCGGCTGGCCCGCACCCTTGTTAGTCTTTATTTTGTGTGCCTTCTTCTTCTCCTGTAATGGGACCGAGTTCTGCTCACAGACCGCCTTCTTGAGTTTGTTGGGGCTGATAATATTTCGCACCTCGCCTATCTGAGGCTCGGTGAAGTCGCCAGCTGGAGGCGTCTCCTGAGAGCTGAACTGCAGACGACGCCTGTTGAAACTTGGCTTCTCCGCGGTACCAGCTAGATCGCGCATGTCTTTTGTTGGGTTGGGTTCTTCAGAAGGAGGCCCCATGAAGTCGCCACCGTACCCATGATCGGCAAAGTACTGATCGACGTTGCCAAATGTATCGTCGTCGTCGTCGTTCTGATCCTGTGCCATATGCATGTTTGGATCCAGTGGCATAGGGATGTCCGGCACCGTTGCGGAGGTCTTGCCATGGGGCCGACTTGGCGCCGACACGACTGGCGGTGTTGTCTTTGGGGTGGTGTCCCCCGCCCCCAAACGAATCTGGCTCTTCGGCCAAAGCAGGGGCCAGCTCAGGCAGGCGCTGAGGGTCATCACGTCATCATCGTCGGCCCCGACGGGTCGAATCAGAGGTAACAACTCGTCGCAGCCTGGCAGCACCCGAACCAGTTGAACCCTAAACAAGTTGGGTGGCATCTGGGTATCATGGAACAAGGGGTTGCCCGGTTGAACGATTTTGCCCTTGGCGACATCGACCAACTTGTTGTTCACGAAGTGCAGGAGAGTGCACGGAACGTCGGCGGCGCCCTGCGAAAACATGTAGGGCGTCAGGGATGCCCAGTCAAAGGCAAGGAGATGAAGTCCTCCGGCGACGAGGGCGGCGGGGCGATGGCGTCCAACGAGGTGGGCGACGGGGAGAGCGGCGTCGATGTCGGGGCCTCAGGCGGCGGTGGTTGGAGACGGGCGACAGGGACGATGGGGCACCAACGATGGGCGCAGGGGCAAGGCGCCCCGATCCAGATCGCGTTTGGGAGGAGACGAGGACGACGGGGCGCCGTCGCGGCGTCGGGGCGGTGTCGAGGCGGCGGGGCAGCGGCGTCGGGAGAGGAGAGGGGAAGGGGATCGAGGGCGAGGGCGAGGGAGAGAGAGGGGATAGGTTTGGGCGGGAGGAAATATGGATGGGGGCGGCACAATACTAATGGCGCACCACCCCTCGGTGCGCCATAAGTACATCCATGCTAATGGCGCACCTCACCCTGGTGCGCCATTAGTATTTTTTTTTATTTCTGCTCGAGCCAACAGGTTATCTTCCACCTGACCTGATCCACACCAAGTTCCCTCTACTAGCTCGACTGGTCAGCAGCCAGTTCTCACACCAGGAGGTCCTAGGTTCAATTCCCAGGCTCCACAATTTGTTTTATGCATTTAAAATGCTGTTTGATACTTATTTGTGTTTAAATACGTTCAAACTTGTTTAAATCATAACAGTAATATTTTTTATAAGATAGTAATAATTTTTTAAAAAATATCATCAAACAGTAATGCCGGTGGAGCGGGGGAGGGTGCGCGGGGTGCGGGGGGTCGGCGGCGGCGGTTGAGTAGGGGAGGGGTGCGGGGGGTCGGCGGCGGCGGTTGAGTAGGGGAATCAAGGGTGCAGGGGGTCGGCGGCGGCGGCCGGTGGACCGGGGGGTGCTCGGCGGCGAGGGGGACCGGATCTGGCGAGGTGGTATAGCGATCGAGATGGAGGGGGATCGAGATTGAGTGTCCATGAAATTTAAAAATATTCATGATAGTTCAAAAAGTGCCCATGAAATACAATCGAGAAATGAAGGCTACGATTTAAATACAATCGATCTTAGCTAGCTATCTGTTCACAATCTTCTTGCCCTTCTTTTTCGCAAATGGAGTTCTTCTGTGGAACGGACGTCCTTTAGGTAGGGTGGTCCTGCTTCTTCTTGTGGTGTATGCTGCTACTTCATCGTCGTCGTCATGTTCGATCCTCGGGTCGCCGTACTTGTCGAAGTCTTGCTCATTGGCTACTCCATCCATTCCGATGATCTTCCTTTTGCCTCTCCTAACGACAACACGACTGGGCTTTGACGGGTCGGTAATGAAGAAGCATTGGTCCACTTGGGAAGCCAGTACCCATGGCTCATTTTTCGCGGTGACGTTTGCGCCCGCAGTCTTGGATTTGGCTTTGGGTATAACCATGGTGGTGAAATACCGGTCTTCTTTTAGGACGCTCTTGGCCCATCTGACACGGAACATCGGGACCTTCTCTCCAGTGTAGCTCAGCTCCCAGATCTCCTCGATCCTTCCATAGTATCTGTCTTTGTCGTTACCGGTGTAGGATTCCATCGTTACCCCGGAGTTTTGATAACCATCGCTCTTCATGTCCTTGGCCTTGGTGTAGAATGTGTAGCCGTTGATATCGTACGCCTCATAGGTCATCAGGTTGTGCTCAGCACCCTGTGACAAGGCGAATATGAGTTGTTCTTCCGCGGAAGAATCCTCATGTAAAGGGTATGACAGAAGCTTCTGCTTGAACCAACACGTGAAACATGAGTTGTGCTCTTTGAGTATATCTCCGTCCGTCCTCTGTTGGCCTCGGTCATTGTACGTCTTCTTAATAAAGGTTTTGTGCTCTACCACCCAAGGATCGACCATGTCTATGTGTTGTAGCGCGACTAGGTTTGCTCTTTCAAAGTCGGCGAGTCGACCCTCGAAGTCGACATGCATTTCGCGGCGACCCTCACGGTGACCCCATCCAGCGAGCTTGCCGAGGTGCCTGTTGACGGGCAGACCAACGGGGTTCTCGATGCCTAGATAATTCGTGCAGTAGGAGATGCACTCTTCGGTCAGAAAGCCCCTGGCTACACTTCCCTCTGGACGTGACATGTTGCAAACGTATCCTTTGATGACACCATTCATCCTTTCGAACGACATCATACTGTGCAGGAACGTCGGCCCGAGTTGGATGATATCCTCCACTATATGGACCAGCAGATGCACCATAACGTCGAAGAATGCGGGCGGGAAGTACACCTCAAGCTCGCATAGTATCACCACAATCTCTTCCTGTAGCCTTCTGAGTTGCCTCACGCCAATCGACTTCCGAGAGATGACGTCGAAAAAGTTGCATAGGCCAAATAGCGTTTCATGGACGTGCGCGTCCATGATCCCACGGATTGCAACTGGAAGTATCTGCGTCATCAGCACGTGACAGTCATGAGACTTCATCCCGCTGAACTTCTGCTTCGCTGGGTCTAGGTATCTGCTTATCTTCCCCGTGTAACCGTAAGGAAGTTTTACTCCTAGGAGGCAGGTGAAAAACTACTCGATCTCCTCCTGACTTAGAGTGAAGCACGCGGGAGGGTAGTCATTTTCGGTCTTCTTGGCCTTTTTGCCTTTGCGACGACTCTCTGTGTCCTGCTTCGCCTCATCATCATCATCATCATCATCATCATATATAGCGTGAAGCTCCTGCCTGATGCCCATTGATTTCAAGTCTGCCCTTGCTTTCGGCACATCTTTGGTCCTCTCTGGCATGTTGAGCAGGGTACCAAGCAGACTCTCGCACACGTTCTTCGTGATATGCATGACATCAAGGCTGTGAGGCACACGGTGGATCTTCCAGTACGGCAAGTCCCAGAAAACAGACCTCGTTTTCCATACCTTTAGCAGCGGCTCTGGCGCCTTTCGCTTCTTTCCTGGCTCTGGCGCCTTTTGCTTCTTTCCCGACAGTGGGCAGTCTTTCCAATTTTTCAACAGCTTGTCTATTTCCTCGTCGCTCCTCGTACATGGGCGTTTTTGGGGTTCGGTTTCACCATCGAACAGATCCTTGCGTTTCCTCCACGGGTCATCGTCGCGAAGCCACCTTCGATGTCCCATGAACACGGTTTTCGAAGACCCGGGATCTCTATCTAGCTGGCGATACGTTGTGTCGTCCATGCACCTTACGCATCCAGAAAATCCGTGGACTACCTGCCCCGCGAGATATCCGTAACCGAGATAGTCGTGCACCGTCGTGAGCAGTGCGGCTCTCATAGGGAAATATTCTTTCTCTGCGGCATCCCACGTATTGGCTGGCGTTTTCCACAGTGTGTCTAGCTCCTCCTTCAGCAGCCCCAGATACAGATTGATGTCGTTCCCTGGTTGTTTCGGCCCTTCAATTAGCATACTCATGTGAATGTACTTCCTCTTCATGCACAACCAGGGGGGAAGGTTGTACATCCACACAAACACAGGCCAGGTGCTATGTGTGCTTCTCTGGCTGCCAAACGGATTGACTCCATCGGTGCTCGCGCCCAGCATGATGTTCCTTGGATCCTTCCCAAATTCTGGGTATTCGAAGTTCAACGCTTGCCACTGGCTCGCATCCTTAGGGTGACTCAGCATCTTGTCTTTTTTATCTATCTCCGGATCATTTGCGTCATCTTCTCACTTCTTCTCCTCCCTATCCGCGTGCCAACGCAGGAGCTTTGCTACCTTAGGGTCCGCGAAATACCGCTGCAGACGAGGAGTGATCGGAAAGTACCACACCACTTTTCGAGGAGCTTTCTTCCTCTTCTTGTATCGAGTGACGCCGCACACCGGACATATGGTAGACTCCGCGTGCTCGTCCCGATAAATGATGCAATTGTTCATGCACACATGGTATCTTCCTCATCATCATGTCCTGCATCTTCTACGTGATGACTGTGTACAGCATCACCGTCATGATCATCTCCTGGGGATTCTTCGTCTTCTCACCCGCCCGAGCCGTGGTGGTTGTCTTGCTGCCCTTCCTCATTTCTTGCCCGGCCCTCATGGACGACTTCGTAGTCATCTTCATCACCTTGCCACTGATAGCCATCCATGAAACCACGCAAGAGCACGTGGTCCCGCACCTGCCCGGAATCCGGGTCCGCAATAAGGCTCTTCAGCTTGCATCTTCGACACGGACATCTTATCTCCGTCTCGTTCTTTTGAAGCATCTCGGCCTTCGCGGACCTCAAAAACCTATTCATGATGCCTTTGGTCATCGTGCGGACCATGGTCGCCTGCGGGGTAGAGCAAAACGATATTTTAAAACCAAGAAAAAATTTGGCATGTCTTTCCCTAAAAATAGGACCAAAAAGAATGCTTAATGCCAAAATTCTCGCCGAAACGGAAATGAATCAACATTCCGGCAAAATATTGGCAACTATCGCATTTCAAATACCGGTACACCTCCAAACACAAACACATATGCAACACCACAAACATATGCAACACCACGAACATACATAGATCTAGCTAGGCCATAAAAAGTGCATGTGCACATTGTTGTAGGGAGAACAACATAAATATAGCTTCCCCCTTACTTACCTATCAAAACAAGGTAATTTAACCACTTAAATTGAATGAATCTATGGTGGAAATGAGGTGAAAAAGAGGAGGCACCCGAGACAAGGAGGAGGAGAGAATGAAGTGGGGAGAAAGTGAGTGTGGGTAGGAGAGGCTGTCCAAAATATCTTGTTGCTGCCCACTTACTAATGGCGCACCAACTCTAAATGCGCCATTAGTAATCCAGGTTGCTAATGGCGCACCTTCTGGTGGTGCGCCATTAGTAGTTTTGCAAAAAAAAACATACTAATGGCGCACTGTTCCACAGTGCGCCGTGCGCCATTAGTAGTTTTGCAAAACAAGGAATAAAAAATATAATAAAAAAAACAACATTAGTGGCGTACTTTCCGTCAGGTGCGCCATTACTAGTTACAACTAGTAATGGCGCACTGTGTCTGGATGCGCCATTAGTATGTTTGGACAGGCGCACTAGTTCAATTCTTTTTTGATACTAATGGCGCACCCTGGGCCAGGTGCGCCATTAGTAGTTTCAACTCTAATGGCGTATCAGAAGGTGGTGCGCCATTAGTATATACTAATGGCGCACCGCTTGTCTGGTGCGCCATTAGTGTCAATCCCATATATAGCCCTTTTTCTAGTAGTGTATGCATGAAGGCTCTCGTGCCACGCCATGGTCTCTTGGCGTGTGTACTCCATGTAGGCCTACGGTATGACATGATGGTACTCACAAAACATCTCAATGCGGAAAATAAAGTGAGCAATGAAGATAAGAGGGAAAATACTTACAGAGTTCCGCTCAGCAAAGAGGGACTGTGACTGCGCACTGGTCATGGACGTGCTCGTGCGCTGGCACAGGCTCGGGTTGGTAGCTCAGAGCTGTGTGTAGGAGATAGAAGGAGTGATCACAGCATCCAGAAACGGCGAGTGACCGTGCTTCTTCCCCGTGCTCACCACCACCCTCTCGTCCAGATCCGCCGCAATGGGGTCAGGTGTGTCAGGATGTAAACTCAGATACCCCTCGGAGTAGGCCTTCTTATACTCCACGGTCTTGCCGTAGTACTTGGCCTCACCAGGCTTGGGCTTCTTTCGTGTATGGGCGATCTCCCACGCCTCCATGTGTGAGAGCGGCCGCTTCAGTTTCTCCTCCTGCACCACCAAACAACCAAACAGAGGTTAGTCATACATAAGAAAGTGATGGTATTATGCTGTAGGGGGTTCCCTTACAGCCTTTCTATCAAAAAAGAAAGTGATGGTAAAAAAGAAGAAAAATGTTTAATGTACATAGATATACCTCAAGTGTCTTGTGAAGAAAGTGGTTTCGGTTTCCCTGAGCATGTACTCCCTCCCTGCCTCTGTTAGCCTTGTTTTTGATGCTCGTAGCCGCCCAAGCTCCATCGTTATCACACCACAGATCCACCAATGCTGCCCAGGACTCGTCTTTTCCATAACACCAATTTGGACACACCTACATAATGAAAGCATACTGACATGTCAACACGAAATGATGAAATGCACCACAAACATCGGAAATAAAAATCTTTTATACTTACCGCCAAGTACTGGTGCCTCTCCAAGGTAATGTCCGTCCTCCGCGCTTCTTCCTTGGTCATCTTCACACCAAGAGCGTCGTGATAGTATGTCAAGATGGCCACCCAACGCACCTCGTACTGCATCTGGCGGGCCTTACTCTTGGCTTGGCAAAGCACGATCTGGTCGGCAATGGCCTTGTGCTCCGGAAGAACTCGATAGTATTTCTACAATCATTCATGAAACCAGAATGGAAGAAGCCATGAGTTAAATCATTCATGAAACCAGAATGGACTTGTGCTTCTGAAGAGAACTCACCCCAAAATTAGTGATCACGACCTTAGCATGGGTCTCATAATCCGCGTGGGGGGCCGCTACCCAGTGGTCCTAGCTCGTGGCCAAAACCAGGCGGTCCGGGTGCCTGACTGGATCCGGACAGTACAGCCCCGTCCAGTATACCTTCAGCAAGACAGTGATGAGGCCGTTGGGAATACGGGCCCCTTTAGGATATATCCAGTTGCTGCAAAAGAATGAAATATTAGCATGTGACAAGAAAAATAAAGAGAAATATAAGCATGTGACAAGCAAAATAATGAAATTATTATAAAGTGGCACTTACTCTTTCCCCGTGGGCTCGATGAGCCACTTATGCTCCTCGGTAGTAGGAATCTGCTTTGGTACCTTTGCGTTACCATGCAGCCACCCCTTGTTGCCAACCCCCTCCCCGCCACCACCATCACCCCCGCCACCACCACCCTCCTCCTCGCCTGCCTCCTCGTTCCCCTCCCCAAACTCCTCCTCGTCGTCCCCCTCCCCAACTTCCTCCTCCTCCTCCTCCCGAACCTCCTCGTCCTCTTCCTCCTTGTCAGAGGGTACCTCACTAGAGGAGGGCCTCGAAGGCAACACCCCTAAGTCGGTGAGGGTGCGCTGTTTCTGGCCACGACCCCCTATAGTGGCTCTCCCCCCACCCCCTCGCCCTCTAGGGGCTCTCCCCCCACCCCCTCCTCCTCTGGGGGCACCTCTCCCTCGACCTCCCTGTGAGGAGTCATCATCAAGTAGTCGGGGTGGAGGATTACGTGCTCGACCACTCCGACTAGGCATGTTGACGACCTTGCGTAGGAAACCCACGCCGTCAGCCTTCCCCTTGCCCATGTTCCACAAACCTGCATTGAAAAGAGAATAAACAATTAGTACATTAAAAATGAAGGAAAAGGCATAATAATAAGGAATAATAAACACATTAATAAAAAGCATGAAAAGGCATATTCCTAAACCATAGAAAAAAGACTTGAAACGTACATCTGCTAGAACCCATACGAATCATCACTGTTGTAACCTCTTTCTTGGTCGGTCTCATCATCACTATCAATCATATCATCTTCGTTGTCTGACGGAGGTGGAGGCTCTTCCTCGTCGTCAGCGTCTTTGTTTAACTTTTCTAGCATAAGTATGTCATTTTCATTGACAATGGTCTCACCATCATTACGTGCATCGTCGTCGTTTGGATCCATATCATCATCACCCAATGGTCTAGTGTCATCGTTTCTAACCACATCATCATCATCAGGTTGCTCTTGATAGAACACTCCCTCGTATGTCATGGGGTTAATGTTGTAGTAATCGTCTTTATTCGGGTTGGGTAGCTTACCATGTGGCGACACCTTGAACACAACTTCCCAACCCTTTAGGTACTCTTTCTGGCATGGGTAAGGCAAATAATATACTTGTGTAGCTTGGGTAGCCGCAATGAAGAGATCGGCTCCGGCATAGACGGTTGATGGTTTAACTTCGACCAAACCAATGGAAGGCATATGTGTTACCCCCTCCCGCGGATCAAATCATCGACATTTAAACACAGGCAGACTTAGGGTCTCGCGCCCCTGGTGGAATTTAATCTCGTATATATTTTGTACCCTTCCGTAGTAGTCTACTGAATTTTGACCGGGGGTGTACACTCCAGTATTTATAGTTTTGGGATCAGGCCGGCTGTTCTGGTGCTCCTCTGTATGGAAGCGATACCCATTCACATCATATTTTTTACATGTCATGACGGCAGGGTCAAAACCCATGGAAACCCATCTCAATTCATCATCCATAGATATGTTCGGCTCTTTTCCCTACAAGTATAATTGAAATTGTTGCGTGCATTAGTTAACTAATAAATGTTGAACTAAGTATTTAATAGGGGAGTGTGGAAAATTACTTTCTCCATGAACCAAGCAACAAAATTTTTACGTCCAGGGTTTCCATGACGGAGAAGAGTAAGTGCCTCCGCCTCAGTAGGAGGATTCATTCCCGTCCATTCCTCTTGAACGAAATCACTAAAAAAAGAAAAGAGGTGTTAGACCGGGACTAAGTGAACATAGAACATGATGATGTGGAAGACATAAAGGAATGGTGTAGTGGTATTACCTCATCCACACTTCCTCAACTTCCTTGATGTTGTGCAAGATATAGAACATGAGGTCCTCCCACTCTTGTCGTGGCATGTTATAAGGTTTCGAGGCCCCAGCCCTCCCACCTTGCGCGTTGAATAGATGGAGCCTGGGTTGATACTTTGGCTCTTCTATATTGTATCGAGGCACCTTGTTATGCAGATGAGGAACGTGGTCTGGATAGTATGATGTCCTGAGGTCTGACACCTCCTCTAGGATAACTGCCTCAGCTATGGAAGCTTCAATCTTAGCTTTGTTTCCACATTTCCGTCGGAGATGCTTGTTCTGTCTCTCAGGGCCGTACTGCCAGCGATTCTGCACAGGACCCCCCAACAATACCTCGTTCGCGAGGTGCAGAATAAGATGTGTCATCGGAGTAAAGAAGCCTGGCGGAAAGATCTTCTCTAGCTTGACTATCAACTCCGGTGCCTTCTTATGCAATTTTTCAATCCCGTCTTTACTTACTTCTTTAGCACAGAGCGTGCGGAAGAAATGGCTTAGCTCGGCAAGCACTTGCCAGACATGCTCGGGGACATAGCCTCGAACCATCACCGGCATTATCCGCTCAATCCATACATGGTAGTCATGACTCTTCAGGCCGGTCACTTTGCCCGTTGAAAGATTGACTCCCTTACTTATATTTGATGCATAACCATCGGTGAACTTCAAAATGTGTTTCAGCCAGATAAGTACTTCCTTTTTTTCTGGCGGTTTAAGGACAAAGTCAGCATCTGGCTTGAACCAGTTTTTTCGACCGCCTGTGGGAGGCTTCATGTTCAGACGTGGTCTATCACAAATTCTCTGTTGATCGGCTCTAGCTTTAACATTATCCTTCATCTTATCAGGAATGTTGAGGATCGTGTGGAAAAGGGACTCTGCCACATTCTTTTCGGTGTGCATCACATCGATATTGTAAGGAAGTTTGAGGTCCTTGAAATAGGGAAGCTGCGAGAAGGGGGTAATGTGAGTCCAGTTGTGCGTCTCACCATATCCCTCGAAGCCTTTGGCTTTGGCTTTGCCTTTGCCTTTGACTTTAGGCTGGAGAGCTTTTAGCTGAGCAAGAACATCTGCCCCCGAAAATGTTGGAATATCGGTTACTTCATGAACAACCCGGCCTTTCGTGAAGTTTTTCTTATCTTCCCTGTCTGGATGGTCTGGAGGGAGGAACTGTCGATGTAGGTCAAAGGCTACATACTTGCCACCCTTACTCAGCCAAATCATTTGCAGAGCCTGCATGCACACTGGGCATGGCATCTTCCCACTTGTACACCATCCGCAGAATAGAGCATAGCCGGGAAAGTCATGCATGCAATAGTGCAACAAACTTTCATCAAGAAATTTCTCTGCAGATGCCGGTCGTATGTCAACGTGGGAAAGTACCAAGAATGGTGCAAAGCATCCACCAGCGGCTGCATAAACACACCCAATTGCTTCCCTGGATAATCAGGCCCCGGAATGATGAGCGACAAGAACATGGTCTTGCGTTGCATTAGGGCACCGGGAGGAAGATTGAGCGGAATTACAAACACGGGCCAACAGCTGTATGGATTGGACGACATACCATAGGGATTCAACCCATCACCTGATATGGCTATTCTGACATTCCCAGCCTCGGCTGCTTCCTCGGGGCATTCTTCATCGAACGACTTCCATGCTTCCCCTTCTGATGGATGTATGATTTTTTTGGATTGTACCTTATACCTTCCTTGTGCCACTTCATCATTTTGGCAGACTCCTCCGTGATGAAAAGGTGTTGCAGTCTTTTTATAAAATCAAGATACCGAAGAACCTTAACGGGGATGGCTAGCTGCCTTTTCTCACCATCCTCACCGACCACCTCAATGTACCGAGACGAACCGCACTGCCTACAGTACTTGTCATCCGCATACTCGTGCCTAAACAAAAGGCAATTCTTCGGGCAAACATCTATTTTCTCATAATCCATAGAGAGTGCCTTTATGATTTTCTTTGTATCATACATGCTTTTCGGCAGTTCATGACCCTCAGGGAGGCTGTTAGCCCATACTCCCAAGAATGCTTCGAAGCATTTCTGGCTACAGCCGTACTCAGCCTTGACTGCAATCAATTGTGAGATGGCATCCAGCTGAGATATTTTTGCACCCGCATAAAGAGGTTTCTTCGACGAGGCCAAGACCTCCAAGAAGGCCTTTGCAGTTGCCTCCGGCTCCTCCGGTTCATTCTCTGAAGGTGTTGCATGTGCCGTTTCTGCAGCAATGACATCATCTAGCATGTCCCTGACCCCGTCGTCCACATAACCATCGATGCGTTGTCGCATCACCTCCTCTCTACCACGGTCCCGCTCGGCTAAGTTTATCGGTGGCATGTCAAAGTTTGGCATATATCCGTGTGTGCGAAGGTGGTCAGTCATGTCCTTCTGATTTTTACGGTGACATCTGGCACATCTCGCACAGGGGCATGGTGGGATAATTCTCATTGGACTACGGAATATCTCCTTCAAATACACATCGGTTTTTGCGATCCACTCTGATGTTACTCGATTCCGACGGATAAAACCACTGTACATCCACTGATTATCTGCCATCCTCTGCTTTTATTGGGATCCACACAACAAAATTAAGGATTCATTTAAATTAATCACATCAAATTTTTATTTTCTACGGCGTGGACGGCCATGAATCCACCTACATCTCTAATAGGTAAAGATGGGTCCTAATCCCACCCGACGATGTGTAGATTGAGTACGTTCTCCATGCTCTACCCTGTTCCGAGACAAAATTTCGGCAGCACCTCCCCGCTGTTCTCCAGATACATGTCGCGGCTAATAGCCAAGAGGATGTGCTCCGGAGAACAACAGGGAGGCGCCGCCGAAATCCTGTCTCGGAACAGGGTAGAGCATGGACATTGTACCCAATCTACACATCCTCGGGCTGTCCGTGGAAAACGCTGGACAATCCAAAAGAGCTGCGGTGATAAATATGCAATTGAATGCATATTTATCGATGCAACCATTTCGGACGGGAGACGCCTAGGTTACACGACTTAACGAGAAAAGAAAATATAGTGACCTGATTATTAAGATGGATTCGTAGCTCACCCTCGACTGTAGACGAAGTAGTCAAACAACGATGAAATCACAGACCAATGCCTTCGACGACGATGACTCCAAAGATATGCAACACCAGAAAGCCTGTAAATTTTACCGACAAAAAAACTTAGATCATCAAGTGTCAAAAGCTTAGATCACGGACCAATGCCTTCATAAATTTATTTACTAGATGCCTTCATAGATTTTTTAGCAAGACCATGAAGTGTCAAAAAATATTTCATCATTATTTTGTAGCAAGACCATCATGAACAAAAAACCACTCATCACGAAGATGCGACACAACAAAAAATGCTAATCCACCGTGCCAAAAGTATATATATCATCTCATCGCCGTGGAAGTATACATATCATTATATATTATATAAGTAATCTTAACATGGTAATCAAACTCGGTACATTTGTATATTGGGAGACAGCCATAATGAAAACTCCAAGCAAGTAAACTACTATGACTAATAGGAGGTCCAAATCGATGTAAAATTTGGGTCTTGCCAATGCTCTCTAGTCCCTTCTCCTGTGCACACACCACACCATATTTCATTACTTTTTCGTGATGGAAAACTAAAGCTGCTGTAGTGCTATTCCTTGCATTCGACATTCAGGAAGAACAACGTAAAATATCCAAGCACTAACAGTATATATATCGAAGCACCAAATTGACTTTTTTATATATCCAAGCACTAACAGTAGGTAAGAAACTAAAAAAAACTAACAATATGTACATATCCAAGCACTAACAGTAGGTATATATCAAAATGAGTCATTATCCAAGCACTAACAGCAGGTAAAAAGCTAAAAAAAGGAAAAAATCAGCCGCAGAGGACGCCCGGGGCGGGAAGGGGGTGGGGACGACGGGGCCGGCAAGGAGGCGGGGACGGCCGGCCGCGATGCGGGGCGGGCGGGGACGGCCGGCGGCGATGCGGGGCGGGGCGGGGACGGCCGGCGGCGGTGCGGGGCGGGGACGGACGACGGCGCGCGGGGCGGGGACGGGGGCACGTGCGCGGTGAAGGGCGGGGACGGACGGCGGCGCTCGGAGCAGGGACGGGGGCACCATGATGCGGCCAGGGCGGGGACGCCGCGATGCGGCCTGGGCCGGGGCGGCGCCGGCGCAAAAGGGGGCGGCGGCGGCGAAGATCAAGGCGGCGGCGGGGGTGGATCGAGCGGCGTGGAGGCAGAGTGGTCGGGGGCTCGGGGCGAGGTGGATAAGGCACGCGAGTGGCTTTTTCTTTTTTGTGAGGACTTTTTTTTGCGAGAACTTTTTTTTGCGAAAATTGTGGTAATAATTCCAGCTTTGCATGAAATTTCAAACAATACTGTATGTTTGAACATGCATTCCAATCCTCAGTAGTTAGGTTGGCCTGTAAGAATCCTGAAATAACTCTAGTGTACATGGTTGACTTATAGTAACTTCAAAAGAGGCTTTGTTCATGTGTATGCAAATGCTCAAATTCATGTAGCCAAGTCTTGGAACACATGAAAAACAAAATGTAGATATAACAGTAAACTATGGACATAATAGACATTAATTTCATAAGTAGAAAAATTATACAGAGCTGCGAGGGCGGAAAGGATTAAAATAAGAGAAAATCTGGAGAAAAGAAAAGTTAAATTTTTTTGCGACAATCGTTTGACAATATGATGTTATTTTCTTAATTTTTTTTAAATGTGTACCATAACCATCTATGCTTAGTTCTTTTGATGTAAAAAATTAGATATCACAAGTTGGGAACGATCCAAAAGAACGAACCAATGAACATGCATCATTGGGATGGAAAATAATACATTCTGTTTTTGTGCATACATAATACAAACATTCATTCATCTATGTATATACAAAAGTTCACACATGCCACAACACGTTCACACATGCATCAGGAGCCGTGGGATGTTTCGGTGGCATAGCTACGCCCCGAAGGCCACCCCGCCTCCTAGTTAACCAGGAGATCTAGCCCTTTGACTTTTGCCGGACGGGCTTTGACCAGTGGTCTCTTCCACCTGGTTGCGACAGGTCTGCCCATAGCAACATCCCCGAACACGGTCTAGACACAACCCACCACTAGATTCCCTCCGGTTCTACCGCACCCGCATGATTCCCCCTCCAAGTGACGACGGCACTGCCGTCCGTGGAAGGGGGGCCACACCACGGAGCCCCAAAACGGGCGTCTACGCATGCCACAACACTTTCACACATGCATCAGGAGCCGTGCGATGTTTCGGTGGCATGGCTACGCCCCGAAGGCCACCCCAACTCCCAGTTGACAAGGAGATCTAGCCCTTTGATTTTTGCCGGCCGGGCTTTGACCAGTGGTCTCTTCCACCTGGTTGCGACAGGTCTGCCCATAGAAACATCCCCGAACACGGTCTCGACACAACTCACCACTAGATTCCCTCCGGTTCTCCCGCACCCGCACGATTCCCCCACCCAAGTGACGGCGGCGCTGCCGTACATGGAGGGGGGCCACACCATGGAGCCCCAAGACGGGCGTCTACGCATGCCACAACACTTTCACACATGCATCAGGAGCCGTGCGATGTTTCGGTGGCATAGCTACGCCCCGAAGGCCACCCCGAATCCCAGTTGACCAGGAGATCTAGCCCTTTGACTTTTGCCGGACGATCTTTGACCAGTGGTCTCTTCCACCTGGTTGCGACACGTCTGCCCATAGAAATATCCCCGAACACGGTCTGGACACAACCCACCACTAGATTACCTCCGGTTCTACCGCACCCGCAAGATTCTCCCATCCAAGTGACGGCGGCCCTGCCGTACGTGGAGGGGGGGCACACCACGGAGCCCCAAGACGGGCGTCTATGCATGCCACAACATTTTCACACATTCATTAGGAGCCGTGTGATGTTTTGGTGGCATAGCTACGCCCGGAAAGCCACCCCGAATCCTAGTTGACCAGGAGATCTAGCCCTTTGACTTTTGCCGGATGGGCTTTGACCAGTGGTCTCTTCCACCTGGTTGCGACAGGTCTGCCCATAGCAACATCCCCGAACACGGTCTGGACACAACCCACCACTAGATTCCCTCCGGTTCTCCCGCACCCGCATGATTCCCCCCTCCAAATGACGGCGGCGTTGCCGTACGTGGAGGGGGGCCACACCATAGAGCCCCAAGACGGGCGCCTACGCATGCCACAACACTTTCACACATGCATCATCAGTCGTGCGATGTTTCGGTGGCATAGCTACGCCCCGAAGGCCACCCTGAATCCCAGTTGACCAGGAGATCTAGCCCTTTGACTTTTGCCGGACGAGCTTTGACCAGTGGTCTCTTCCACCTGGTTGCGACACGTCTGCCCATAGCAATATCCCCGAACACGGTCTGGACACAACCCACCACTAGATTACCTCCGGTTCTACCGCACCCGCATGATTCCCCCGTCCAAGTGACGGCGGCGCTGCCGTACGTGGAGGGGGGACACACCACGGAGCCCCAAGACGGGCGTCTACGCATGCCACAACATTTTCACACATGCATTAGGAGCCGTGTGATGTTTCGGTGGCATAGCTACGCCCCGAAGGCCACCCCGAATCCCAGTTGACCAGGAGATCTAGCCCTTTGACTTTTGCCGGACGGGCTTTGACCAGTGGTCTCTTCCACCTGGTTGCGACAGGTCTGCCCATAGCAACATCCCCGAAAACGGTCTGGACACAACCCACCACTAGATTCCCTCTGGTTCTCCCGCACCCGCACGATTCCCCCCTCCAAATGACGGCGGCGCTGCCATATGTGGAGGGGGGGCCACACCATAGAGCCCCAAGACGGGCGCCTATGCATGCCACAACACTTCCACACATGCATCATCAGTCGTGCGATGTTTCGGTGCCATAGCTACTCCCCGAAGGCCACCCCGAATCCCAGTTGACCAGGAGATCTAGCCCTTTGACTTTTGTCGGACGGGCTTTGACCAGTGGTCTCTTCCACCTGGTTGCGACAGGTCTGCCCATAGAAACATCCCCGAACATGGTCTGGACACAACTCACCACTAGATTCCCTCCGGTTCTCCCGCACCCGCACGATTCCCCCGCCCAAGTGACGGCGGCGCTGCCGTACGTGGAGGGGGGCCACACCATGGAGCCCCAAGACGGGCGTCTACGCATGCCACAACACTTTCACACATGCATCAGGAGCCGTGCGATGTTTCGGTGGCATAGCTACGCCCCGAAGGCCACCCCGAATCCCAGTTGACCAGGAGATCTAGCCCTTTGACTTTTGCCGGACGATCTTTGACCAGTGGTCTCTTCCACCTGGTTGCGACACGTCTGCCCATAGAAATATCCCCGAACACGGTGTGGACACAACCCACCACTAGATTACCTCTGGTTCTACCGCACCCGCAAGATTCTCCCATCCAAGTGACGGCGGCGCTGCCGTACGTGGAGGGGGGGCACACCATGGAGCTCAGAGACGGGCGTCTATGCATGCCACAACATTTTCACACATGCATTAGGAGCCGTGTGATGTTTTGGTGGCATAGCTACGCCCGGAAGGCCACCCCGAATCCTAGTTGACCAGGAGATCTAGCCCTTTGACTTTTGCCGGATGGGCTTTGACCAGTGGTCTCTTCCACCTGGTTGCGACAGGTCTACCCATAGCAACATCCCCGAACACGGTCTGGACACAACCCACCACTAGATTCCCTCCGGTTCTCCCGCACCCGCATGATTCCCCCCTCCAAATGACGGCGGCGTTGCCGTACGTGGAGGGGGGCCACACCATAGAGCCCCAAGACGGGCGCCTACGCATGCCACAACACTTTCACACATGCATCATCAGTCGTGCGATGTTTCGGTGGCATAGCTACGCCCCGAAGGCCACCCTGAATCCCAGTTGACCAGGAGATCTAGCCCTTTGACTTTTGCCGGACGAGCTTTGACCAGTGGTCTCTTCCACCTGGTTGCGACACGTCTGCCCATAGCAATATCCCCGAACACGGTCTGGACACAACCCACCACTAGATTACCTCCGGTTCTACCGCATCCGCATGATTCCCCCGTCCAAGTAACGGCGGCGCTGCCGTACGTGGAGGGGGGACACACCACGGAGCCCCAAGACGGGCGTCTACGCATGCCACAACATTTTCACACATGCATTATGAGCCGTGTGATGTTTCGGTGGCATAGCTACGCCCCGAAGGCCACCCCGAATCCCAGTTGACCAGGAGATCTAGCCCTTTGACTTTTGCCGGACGGGCTTTGACCAGTGGTCTCTTCCACCTGGTTGCGACAGGTCTGCCCATAGCAACATCCTCGAAAACGGTCTGGACACAACCCACCACTAGATTCCCTCTGGTTCTCCCGCACCCGCACGATTCCCCCTCCAAATGACGGCGGCGCTGCCATATGTGGAGGGGGGGCCACACCATAGAGCCCCAAGACGGGCGCCTATGCATGCCACAAGACTTCCACACATGCATCATCAGTCGTGCGCTGTTTCGGTGGCATAGCTACGCCCCGAAGGCCACCCCGAATCCCAGTTGACCAGGAGATCTAGCCCTTTGACTTTTGCCGGACGGGCTTTGACCAGTGGTCTCTTCCACCTGGTTGCGACAGGTCTGCCTATAGCAACATCCCCGAAAACGGTCTGGACACAACCCACCACTAGATTCCCTCTGGTTCTCCCGCACCCGCACGATTCCCCCCTCCAAATGACGGCGGCGCTGCCATATGTGGAGGGGGGGCCACACCATAGAGCCCCAAGACGGGCGCCTATGCATGCCACAAGACTTCCACACATGCATCATCAGTCGTGCGATGTTTCGGTGGCATAGCTACGCCCCGAAGGCCACCCCGAATCCCAGTTGACCAGGAGATCTAGCCCTTTGACTTTTGTCGGACGGGCTTTGACCAGTGGTCTCTTCCACCTGGTTGCGACAGGTCTGCCCATAGCAACATCCCCGAACATAGTCTGGACACAACCCACCACTAGATTCCCTCCGGTTCTACCGCACCCGCACGATTCCTGTCACAGCCCTAGAATTGCTTGCCATTAGTTGCATTAAATCGTCCATGCCCCATGTTAAATTTCTTTTAAATATGAAATGGGGATGCTCAAACCCAGCACCAGATCAAATCAACTAGGTCCAAATAAAATATTTTTCAATGACCCAGAATGCCCTTTGGAAATGTTCATGATTTCTGATAAAGGTGAAAACCTCTACCAAAAATGTTGAACATATTTATAGGTCATTCCTGGATTTTTGAATTAAGTCATTAAGTATTTGAATTTGGGCATTTAAACACTATAAATAATTTAAATGCTCAAATAATGCTGAAATTAAATGTGGGCCACTAGAATAATCCATAGAGTGTCCACAAATTATTGCAGCATTTTACAAAGTGCTTTAGCATTTTTAATTAAGTCAAAACAATTACAGAAAAATAGAAAACAGAAACAAATAAAAAAAGAAAGCAGAGAGAGAGAAGCCCACCTGGACCTTACCTGGCGGCCCAAGTGGTCGGCCCGGTCCACCTGGCCCCCTCCCCTGTCGTCTTCCTCCTTGCCAGGAGGATGAGCGCATGGCCGCGGCGCGCTGGCACGCGCCTCGCCAGCTCCTGCTCGCCGTCGAGGGCCTGGACGCCTCCACGAGTGCCACGCCACCTCCCCGACCCCCTCTCACTTATCCCTCGCTCTCTGGACCTTCCTCCCCCTCGCATCTCTGATTCCCCCCCCCATGGCTGAGCATGCCCGCCGCCGCCGCTCGCTGTTGCCACGGCCACTGGCCCTCCCTCGCCCATCCAACGTGCTCGGGAGCTCCACCACACCGTCCCCGTATACCCAACCGAGCCACGTGAGCTGGGAAGCACCGCAACGCCCTCGACATCGTCGTCTTCTACCTCGTGCCACCGAGATCGCCGGCAATGCCACGACGCCGTCCGTGCTTCCCCGAGCCCACTTCGACGCCCCCCACAACCGTTGTGAGCTACCGCTTCGAACCCCTCTCTTCCCCGCCTCGATTGCACCTTGTAGCCCTCGTTCTCACCGGAGCCGAAGCTCGCCGCCGCCGCGCCATGTGGCCGTCGTGGCTATAGCCACTGGAGCTTCCACCTGAGTACACTACCGTTCTCAGAATGACCCCACGAGACCGTAGCCACCAACATCTCCCCCTCTCGTGCTTGTTTTTTTATTATTTAATTCTCTGTTGTTTGTTTTGAATTAGTAGAAATACTAATCCATTTTAGAAAATTCTGAAAATAATCATAGGCACCTTTGGAATTACTCCCAACAGCCTAAAATTACTTTCAAAAGTATTTGGGCATTTAAAAGTATTTATAGTATTTTTAAATGCCCAAATGCAAATAGTTATGTCTTAATTCAAAAATCCAAAATGGCTCCAAAATTTATGAACCCATTTTTGGCAGGGGTTTATAGTTGAGCACCAAAGCAATGCAAATAGGCCCAACTTTAAATATTTTCAATGAACCCAATATGCCCTTAAAAATGTTCATCATTTTTGGTTCTAAGCATTTCAATCATACACACAATATGCTCGATATCTGTAATACAACATGGCATCACAACATAACTCTACGACTCAAGTATTTATTCATTAGGCTCCGAGGAGCGAGATATTACAAACATGGGTCTTATGACCCAACACACAGAGCATACAAACCAAAGCACATGCGGAAGCTTAACTTGTCTGAGTACAGACAACTACAAATGAAGAAGGCTGAGAAGCCTGACTATCTACCAGCACAGGATCTGGTAGATAGTCAGGCTTCTCAGCCTTCTTCATTTGTAGTTGTCTGTACTCAGACAAGTTAAGCTTCCGCATGTGCTTTGGTTTGTATGCTTTGAATGTTGGGTCATGAGACCCATGTTTGTATTTCTCGCTCCTCGGAGCCTAATGAATAAATACTTGAGTCGTAGAGTTATGTTGTGATGCCATGTTGTATTTACACATATCGAGCATATTGTGTGTATGATTGAAATGCTTGCTATGTGTGGGACCCGACAATCTAGTTGTTTATCCTTGGCAGCCTCTCGTATGGGGAAATGTAGTCTAGTGCCTCCTTGAGCCATAGTAGTCCGCTACAGCCCGGTTCACCGGAGTCCTGCTAGCCCAGCACTACTGCTCAGTACACTTGACTGGCCGGCATGTGTTTCACTTCGTTCCTGTGTCTGTCCCTTCGGGGAAATGTCACGCGGTGACATCCGGAGTCCTGCCTAGCCTGCTACAGCCCGGGTTCCCGGATTCCTATTAGCCTAGTGCTACAACCCGGATTCACACGCTGCTGACCGACATGTTCGAAGTTGATTCATGTATGCCTGTCCCCATGGGTTAGTGCCGCTTTGAGTTCACAACTAGCCATGTCGGCCCGGGTTCTCTGTCATATGGATGCTAGCGACACTATCATATACGTGAGCCAAAAGGCGTAAACGGTCCCGGGCCATGGTAAGGCGACACCCGTGGGAATACCGTGCGTGAGGCCGCAAAGTGATACGAGGTGTTACCGGCTAGATCGATGTGACTTGGAATCGGGGTCCTGACAGCGTTGAGACCTTTACTTGATGTCCTAGATACCAAACCGTATCAATAAATGGGTTATCCTAGCACATCAAGGAGAACATTAGAAGCGGAGTGCTAAATGTCTCTCGGTCGATCATCCAGATTTTGTTTCCTTGGCCTCGCTAAGGTGAAATCTGAGAAAGTGTTATCTTCCTTTGCATCTGCATTATCCATCACCATTCATCATGGTGGTATGTTGTGTTGCCAGGATCCTTGACATGGATATTGGTAAACCTTGATGAGTATGGAAATGCTCAAGTTCTTGAGAGGACGCTCAGGCACTAGGTTCTGATGTTGTCGTTAACTGGAATGTGGCTCCGTTCTCTCAGTTGTTCGATAGCCACCCAATTGGTGGAATCACCTTTGCCGGTGAACCTTCTCCCCAGTTACTAGAATCATTCCCAACATTTGCATTTTGTTCCCAGCTTGCACCGCCATTGTGTCATCCTACTACGGCTGCCCTCCTCAGTAGTTGTTGTTCAGGATCATCTTAAACAGTGGACTTACCATGGGTCCCATCCATTTCCGATGATAAGCAAAAATCATCCATTGCGTTGTCTTCAACAAGGTAGTCCACATCATCCATTCTAGTCCGAGTATGCCATTCTTTCAAACCCCTTCCAACGATCGATTGTGATTACCTCAGGCTGGTATAAAGAGTTTCAATGATTTATGGATCAAAAGTAATTCTTTTTGCCACTTAAGGGAATAGTTCTTCGAGTCACCTTCCCCGAGGTGCCCCGTTTTGGAATCATGGCAATTTCCCGCGCTACTTTGAAACCCTCGTCAAATTGTTTCTTCTATCGCTCCTGATGCAAGTTTGGCCTCTCAGCTCCAGAGATGTTCCTATGTCTCACTCCATGAGTTGATCCTGAGTTGTTCGATCTTCGAGAAGATTGATCCTTCTAGAGTTTTCCCTTCCCTCTCGTTGTCATGTTGGTTGGAGTTCTCAGAGCAAGACATCGAGACAATGATGGTGATCGAATCAACAACCTTATGAGATGCAACTTGGATCGTGAAGATTATGTTAGCTTGTGTTTTCCCCTTCACCTTACCCTACGCTTGAATCTCGGGACGAGATTCTTGTTTAGTGGGGGGTGAGCTGTCACAGCCCCAGTTCATCCCTTGCTTGACTTTGCTTGCATCCATTCATCATGTTAAATTTCATGAAACTTGAAATGGGGACGATCAAACCCCTAGCACCAAAGCAATGCAAATAGGCCCAACTTTAAATATTTTCAATGAACCCAATATGCCCTTAAAAAATGTTCATCATTTTTGGTTCTGGCTAAAACCCCTGCCAAAATGGGTTCATAAATTTTGGGGCCATTTTGGATTTTTGAATTAAGACATAACTATTTGCATTTGGGCATTTAAAATACTATAAATACTTTTAAATGCCCAAATACTTTTGAAAGTAATTTTAGGCTGTTGGGAGTAATTCCAAAGGTGCCTATGATTATTTTTAGAATTTTATAAAATGGATTAGTACTTCTACTAATTCAAAACAAACAACAGAGAATTAAATAATGAAAAAAATAGAAAGCAGAGAGGAGAGAAACCTTACCTGGGCTTACCTCACCTGCGTAGCCACCTGGCGGCCCAAGTGGCCGGCCCAGCCCACACCCGCAGTACTCTGTCGCCTTTCTCCTCGGGCCAGTAGGCAGAGGGCGTGTGCCCGCGGCGTGCCCGCGGCGCGCCGGCACGCGCGCGCCACCTCCACCCTGCTCTGGCCACCCCCTGCTTGCTCGCCGCTGCTGGAGGCTACCCCGAGCGCCAAGACACCCCCTGGACCCCCATGCACTCCTCCCCACTCTCCCACGGCCTCCTCCCCTCCTCTGCTCTCCCTTCCCCTCTTGCCCGAGTGCAGCCGTCGCCGCTGCTTGTCGTTGCCGCGTCCACCGACCTCCCCGCGCCCATCCGAGTATGCCGCAAGCTCCACCACAACCCCTAAACCGTCATTGCCCGAACTCCGGCAGCCGCCACGGGTTCCATTCCGGCGAGCTCCGGCCACCCCCGCACCTCCCGTTGGTCCCCCTAGATGCGCACGGGCATGGGCTATCCTCTGGTGCCCCTGGCGTGTCGATCCGTCGCCTCTGGAGAGTTCCGAGCGAACTCCGCCGTGGTTCGAGGTCACCGCCGGCGACGGTCCGGCGACTGCCGACGTGGCCATCATTAACGCTAATGACGCCTAACTAACCCTCCAGCTCACTGACACTTGGGGCCCATGCTCTAATTAACCTGGGTTTTACTTCTCTTTAGATTAAACTAACCCCACGGGCCCCACGGGTCAGTTTGACCCAGCCACGTCACCGTTGACCTGGTCCCACACGTCAGCCACAGTAACCAGCCCTGGGTCACTGACCAGTGGGCCCCACTGGTCAGGTTTGACCTGGACCAGCCCTGTTGACTTGGTGACATCATCATGACATCAGGCTGACGCAGTAATCCTTTTTCTGGAATTTAACTAAATCTTAAATGATTTATTTATTTTAGAAAATGTCCAAAACTTTTAAAAAATCATAGAAAATAATCTATAACTCAGATTGAAAAGATTTATATATGAAAAATTATCAGAAAAATTCAAGGAATCTATATGTACCATTTTCTTGCATGTTTGAGCAAGTTAACTTCACTGTTTAGGATGAAACATGATTAGGGAAAATTTCATAATAGGTTTGGAGTTGGAATTTGATATAGTTTTGAATTCCACTTCAAT
Source organism: Triticum aestivum (assembly GCF_018294505.1). Lineage (NCBI taxonomy): Eukaryota > Viridiplantae > Streptophyta > Magnoliopsida > Poales > Poaceae > Triticum > Triticum aestivum. Next base: position 583,021,247 of record NC_057794.1, read on the forward strand.
TTAAATGACTTTCTATTGCATTAGCCTAAATCACAACATATTGCCATGTCACGATCATGCATCATATTGTTGCATTGCATTGATTGTATTCTTCCTTGATTGCCGGTAATTGTCCCCTCTCGGTAGACGCTGCTCCGACGCTGTGATCGTTGACACTGATGAAGACTCAATGTTATCTTCAGAAGTGCCAGGCAAGCACAACCCCCTTGTTCATTCTGATACAAGCCCACTCTCTCGCTCTTGCTCTCTTTTACTGCATTAGGACGACAACGATCATCTGCTACTTGTTGCGGTAGTTGAACCCCTTATCCTCTGCATGACCTGTCATTGCCACAGTAAATAGATGAAACCCACTAGCATGAGTAGGAGTTGTTTGAGCCCTGATGTGCCTACTCATTCATGCTTGTTTGTCATGCCTACTACTGCTTAGAGTTGAGTCAGGTCCGACTCATCGGGGATGAATCGGAGGTGCGTAAACATGTCCTACTGTGTGTGAGCTAAGTGTGTGAACACGTTTTGGTAAAGGTAGCAGTGAGAGGCCATGTAGGAGTACATGGTGGGTTGTCTCATTGAAGTCGTCCTTAGGATCTGAGTTCTGTGTTTGTGATCCATGAAACAGTTACTACCACGCATTGGGCCCGAAACCAATGGACCCTCTCGGCTTCTTGATCACCCTTGTCCTCTGTCCAGGAGTTGCAACTAGTTTCTGGTGTTTATATGATATGTGTTGGCGGCCGTGCGTAGCGCTGACCCTAGGGGTGGGCTATGTTGCGGTAGATACACCATGGCCGGGCATGCCGGGCGCCCGTTTGGTGTCTCGGAACCCTGTACACATCGTTCGGGGCTGTATGTGGAAACCTCGGCCGGACTCCCTGCGGATGGAACCTGGATAGGCGATAAACCTGGACTAGAGACTTGAGTGTTTAGGTAGGCCGTGGCCGACACCCTCGTTGGGCTTCCGCTTGAAGGTTGCCGAGTACATGTCGTGTAAACGGCGGTAAGTGGTGAGAGCGTGTGTGAAGAAGTACACCCCTGCAGGGTTAACATCATCTATTCGAATAGCCGTGTCCGCAGTAATGGACTTCTGGGTTGCCTATAACAGTTCATAGACAAGTGAAAGTGGATACTCTAAAACTCGCAAGATAAGTGTGAGTGCTATGGATGGCCTTCTCGTAGCTAGACGAGAGCGGATCCATAGTAGTGTATTGAATGGTGAATATGTGGACTCGTGTGCGCTACCTCAAAAGAGTTGCTTGCAGTCGTAGTTCAGGTTAGCCAGTGAGTCAAAGCTGGCTTGCTGCAGTTAAACTCCACCACCCCCCCTTGTTGTTACCGATGCATATGTAGATAGTTCTGATGTAAGTCTTGCTGAGTACCTTTGTACTCACGTTTGCTTAATTCAAGCCAGCAGTTAAACTCCACCACCCCCCCTTGTTGATACCAATGCATATGTAGATAGTTCTAATGTAAGTCTTGCTGAGTACGTTTGTACTCACGTTTGCTTAATTCATGTTTTGCAGAGAGAGACTTCAGTCTCGCTAGTAGTTCCGCGTGGACTCCGACGTTAGCTTGATACCTCAGCTACGATCTTGTGCCCTTGGCAGGATCTGGTAGATAGTCAGGCTTCTCAGCCTTCTTCATTTGTAGTTGTGTGTACTCAGACAAGTTAAGCTTCCGCATGTACTTTGGTTTGTATGCTTTGAATGTTGGGTCATGAGACCCATGTTTGTATTTCTCGCTCCTCGGAGCCTAATGAATAAATACTTGAGTCGTAGAGTTATGTTGTGATGCCATGTTGTATTTACACATATCGAGCATATTGTGTGTATGATTGAAATGCTTGCTATGTGTGGGATCCGACAATATAGTTGTTTATCCTTGGCAGCCTCTCTTATGGGGAAATGTAGTCTAGTGCCTCCTTGAGCCATAGTAGTCCGCTACAGCCCGGTTCACCGGAGTCCTGCTAGCCCAGCACTACTGCTCAGGACACTTGACTGGCCGGCATGTGTTTCACTTTGTTCCTGTGTCTGTCCCTTCAGGGAAATGTCACGCGGTGACATCCGGAGTCCTGCCTAGCCTGCTACAGCCCGGGTTCCCGGAGTCCTGTTAGCCTAGTGCTACAGCCCGGATTCAGACGCTGCTGACCGACATATTCGAAGTTGATTCATGTATGCCTGTCCCCATGGGTTAGTGCCGCTTTGAGTTCACGACTAGCCATGTTGGCCCGGGTTCTCTGTCATATGGATGCTAGCGACACTATCATATACGTGAGCCAAAAGGCGCAAACGGTCCCGGGCCATGGTAAGGCGACACCCGTGGGAATAGTTTGGTATTAGAGCCTGACTGCCTGTAGGATTACCAAGCCAACTGGTCGAAGTTGAGTCTAGAAATGCTTTAGTTATGTAAGTGAATTGATTGGGGAAGGGAACGTAAGGTTCTTTTTACTCCTTATACCTCATGGCCTTCTAATCTGAGTCATCCTCTTCCTTTTCTACGGGGATTAAGAACTAGGCCTTCTCATCTATCTATCAGGATGACGTGTTACTAATCCATAGACTTATAGAATTGATAGTTTCAAGCCTCAGTTCAGTTCCTACTACTTCCATATGTTGATAATTGGTCTCAGAACCTTGATATTGTGATGTTGAGTGGTTATGCCACCATTTTTGCAGGTTGGCTCAAATCTTTTGAGCAATTATGGCCGTTATGCTCTCGGAGTCATCCCAGGTTTCTAACTAGTCTGATGCATTTGCAAATTCCTTCTTCCGTTACCGACGTTCCTTTGGGCCAGGTTATCCACACTAATCGGTGAGTTGAGGTACTTTGTTGCCTCGACATATATGTTGGAGCTATTACTATGACTCTAGGTGTTTTAGGGAGTCACCTAGTGATCTAGCCATGTTTTGTATCCCCAGTGTGTGATTCTGGTCATTATTCTTGAAAGCATCCCGTGATGCCATGTAGTAGTAGGTACTCTATTCATGGGTTCTTGAACCCGAGATTCACCCTACTTACCTCATGTTGATAGTGTTGCTAGTTCCTTTAGGATATTAGTAACCTTCACGATATTCCTCGATGTTCGTGGTATATCCTTCTTCCAATTATCATGAACCATTCTTGGCAGGAGTTCTTTTGAACCAAAAGGTCACGACAGAGTGCTCCTGATGAGTTCTCCATTCTATGTTGTGACTCTGCCAACCCTACCTTTCTGCGTGGGTTATCCGGAAGAAATGTTGAGCTTGCTCGGCATACTAATCTATGCATCCACAACTCAGAAAGATATATGTTCCTTTGAGTCGTTCCTCTTTAGTTGTTTCCTGACCTTTGTCTATCAGTTGATAGCCAAGAGTATGTGTGCATTTGTGTTCACCAATGCCTTTTATTCTCGTGGTCCGTCAAGCCATTCTATTCCGGAATGACTAGGAGAAACAAACTCCATTACCTCATCCTTATCCAGGATTGGGTCAAAGTAGTTGTGTTCTGCAGAACAAATGCCAATCCAGATTTTGCTCTGTTCTACCCTGGAGTATTACCCCCTTTATGTCAGGATTGTCATGAGAATTGCACCCTCTCTCATGAATTCTTGACGCAGTGATACTTATTACCATCATCTTTCATTCCTCGGTCCCGTGTTCTCGCAACCGGAATGCCGACAAGTGAACCATGATGTGTGAAATCAATACTCCTAGCAACTAGTTGCTAGGTAGCTAATGGACAATATTCTCATTCTTAGTGTGATGGGTATTAAATCATCATCCTAAAATTGATCGTGCTACCTAGTCTTTATTTCTGGCGCACTCTTCGATCAATGAGTGAGGATTATTCAACCCCTTGCTTATTTGATCAAATCGTCTTGCCTTGAACAACAAGATTGTTCTCGAGCTTAGTAACATATTGGTGGTTCGTGATTTTCCGAAGATCTTCTCGGAAGTATTACTTGGTTGTCACCCGACCGCTATGTTTAGTTCGTGATCAAGTTGGTTTTCTTTCAAACCACCCCTTCTCCTAGAATCTGTGTTGGATATCCCTGAGCTGGTTGGTTAAGCTAAACAACAACTTGGAGAGTTGGAAGATAAAAGCTTGTCTGACTTAGTTCATGTTAAGGGATATCTTTTTGTGTGTGTGTGCTGAAGAAAGGTGATATCTTCATCAATTGGTTGATCAGTTGTTGGATCTATTGCCTTGACAAAACTTTGACTTGAGTATGGGCTATCATCAAGTCAAATCAGAACCAACGATGTTCGTAATGTTGTTTTACTTGTGGTTGATCCCTCAAGCATACACCATTACATCCTTTGGTCTGACCAATGCTACCACCATGTTCACATGATGGTGGAAGTTCAGTGATATGGAAATTTTGATGAGTTGCTATTGAGCCCATAAGCAGCATGTTGTCTCCCCCATAATTCATGTTGAACATCTAAGTTAGTGTTGGAAACTTTTGTAAGCATTATCTTCATGTCCCGTTCATGAAATACATGTTTGGTGTAAGAAGTGACTTTCTCCAAGTTCATGTGCATTAGGTGCAAGTTGCCGTTGTGAATTCGAGAAAGATTGTTTTTGCTTCCTTTGGAATTGTCCCAAGTCAGTCATGTACGTGTGAAGTATTCTATGGTCTGATAGACTGATCATCTTCATTCTATACGTATCCCTAGCACACCAAGCCACTGATTGATTTGTTCAAGGAGAAGAAGTTCCTTCTTAAGAATCATGACTTATGTAAGGACTTCGATATCCTTGTTGATGGTTCCCCCTGAACTCGGTAGTGCTTCATTTTAAGACTACCAGGTGACCATGCTTGTCTAGGACAATGTGTTCACATGCTTGTAGCAGAACCAGCTCATGTTTTGGAGCTTACTACCATAGTCCATTTCCTGAGAATCTCGCAATGTCATCTTGTCGATTTGTGTTGCAAACTTTCATTTCTTTCTAGTCTCGATGAGTCTGTAATATCCTGTCACCAACCAGATCTGAATCTTAGGCAGATATGATGGTTGGAGCATTTCCCAAGAACTATAATATTGGTCCCTCGATAACCGGTAAAGTGGATGTCATGGCCAACACATCCAGCCGGAAGGCCTATTATTGTAGTATCTCGATTGAAGAAAGTTGGCCACCTCCCCATGAGGATTTCGTAGGATTTACCTCTGTAGTTAATCATTACGGATTCTTGTGCTCCTGAAGTCCGACCTTTACTTGATGTCCTAGATACCAAACCGTATCAATAAATGGGTTATCCTAGCACATCAAGGAGAACATTAGAAGCGGAGTGCTAAATGTCTCTCGGTCGATCATCCAGATTTTGTTTCCTTGGCCTCGCTAAGGTGAAATATGAGAAAGTGTTATCTTCCTTTGCATCTGCATTATCCATCACCATTCATCATGGTGGTATGTTGTGTTGCCAGATCCTTGACATGGATATTGGTAAAACCTTGATGAGTATGGAAATGCTCAAGTTCTTGAGAGCACGCTCAGGCACTAGGTTCTGATGTTGTCGTTAACTGGAATGTGCCTCCATTCTCTCAGTTGTTCGATAGCCATCCAATTGGTGGAATCACCTTTGCCGGTGAACCTTCTCCCCAGTTACTAGAATCATTCCCAACATTTGCATTTTGTTCCCAGCTTGCACCGCCATTGTGTCATCCTACTACGGACTACCCTCCTCAGTAGTTGTTGTTCAGGATCATCTTCAACAGTGGACTTACCATGGGTCCCATTCATTTCCGATGATAAGCAAAAATCATCCATTGCGTTGTCTTCAACAAGGTAGTCCACATCATCCATTCTAGTCCGAGTATGCCATTCTTTCAAACCCCTTCCAACGATCGATTGTGATTACCTCAGGCTGGTATAAAGAGTTTCAATGATTTATGGATCAAAAGTAATTCTTTTTGCCACATAAGGGAATAGTTCTTCGATTCACCTTCCCCGAGGTGCCCCGTTTTGGAATAATGGCAATATCCCTCGCTACTTTGAAACCCTCGTCAAATTGTTTCTTCTATCGCTCCTGATGCAAGTTTGGCCTCTCAGCTCCAGAGATGTTCCTATGTCTCACTCCATGAGTTGATCCTGAGTTGTTCGATCTTCAAGAAGATCGATCCTTCTAGAGTTTTCCCTTCCCTCTCGTTGTCATGTTGGTTGGAGTTCTCAGAGCAAGACATCGAGACAATGATGGTGATCGAATCAACAACCTTATGAGATGCAACTTGGATCGTGAAGATTATGTTAGCTTGTGTTTTCCCCTTCACCTTACCCTACGCTTGAATCTCGGGACGAGATTCTTATTTAGTGGGGGTGAGCTGTCACAGCCCCAGTTCAGCCCTTGCTTGACTTTGCTTGCATCCATGCATCATGTTAAATTTCATGAAACTTGAAATGGGGAGGATCAAACCCCTAGCACCAAAGCAATGCAAATAGGCCCAACTTTAAATATTTTCAATGAACCCAATATGCCCTTAAAAATGTTCATCATTTTTGGTTCTGGCTAAAACCCCTGCCAAAAATGGGTTCATAAATTTTGGAGCCATTTTGGATTTGTGAATTAAGACATAACTATTTGCATTTGGGCATTTAAAATACTATAAATACTTTTAAATGCCCAAATACTTTTGAAAGTAATTTTAGGCTGTTGGGAGTAATTCCAAAGGTGCCTATGATTATTTTCAGAATTTTCTAAAATGGAATAGTATTTCTACTAATTCAAAACAAACAACAGAGAATTAAATAATAAAAAAACAGAAAGCAGAGAGGAGAGAAACCTTACCTGGGCTTACCTCACCTGCGCAGCCACCTGGCGGCCCAAGTGGCCGGCCCAGCCCACCACCGCAGCACTCTGTCGCCTTCCTCCTCACGCCAGTAGGCAGAGGGCGTGTGCCCGTGGCGCGCCGGCACGCGCGAGCCACCTCCACCCTGCTCTGGCCACCTCTTGCTTGCTCGCCGCTGCTGCAGGCTACGCCGAGCGCCACGACACCCCCTGGACCCCCCTACACTCCTCCCCACTCTCCCACGGCCTCCTCCCCTCCTCTGCTCTCCCTTCCCCTCTTGCCCGAGCGCAGCCGTCTCCGCTGCTCGTCGTTGCCGCGTCCACCGACCTCCCGGCGCCCATCCGGGTATGCCACAAGCTCCACCTCGACCCCTGCGTCCTCTGCACCAAGCCAGGCACCTCCAGGAGCCCCGTGATGACGTCCCCGACCCCTTCTTCCTCCTCGGGTCACCGGAGATCCCCTTCGCCGCCCGCTCGCATCGACGCTTCCCCGAGCCTGTTTCGATGCCTCTGCACTCGCCGTGAGCCCCTCCTCCTTTCCCCTCTTCTCTCGTGCTCGCGCTCGTCCCCGAGCTCCATTTTCCACCGCGGCCGAGAGCTTCTCGCCGCCGGCCATGGCGCAGCCGTGGCCACAGCCGTACAAGCTCACAACGGGCGCCTCACCGTGCTCAGGAAGCTCCCAGGAGCCGAACGCACGCACCAGCTCCTCCCCTAGCACACCACAACCCCTAAACCGTCATTGCCCGAACTCCGGCAGCCACCACGGGTTCCACTCCGGCGAGCTCCGGCCACCCCCGCACCTCCCGTTGGTCTCCCTAGATGCGCACGGGCACGGGCTATCCTCTGGTGCCCCTAGCGCGTCGATCCGTCGCCTCTGGCGAGTTCCGAGCGAACTCCGCCGCGGTTCGAGGTCACCGCCGGCGAGGCTCCGGCGACTGCCGACGTTGCCATCATTAACGCTAATGACGCCTAACTAACCCTCCAGCTCACTGACACTTGGGGCCCACACTCTAATTAACCTGGGTTTTACTTCTCTTTAGATTAAACTAACCCCACAGGCCCCACCGGTCAGTTTGACCTGGCCACGTCACCGTTGACCTGGTCCCACACGTCAACCACAGAAACCAGCCCTGGGTCACTGACCAGTGGGCCCCACTGGTCAGGTTTGACCCAGACCAGCCCTGTTGACTTGGTGACATCATCATGACATCAGGCTGGTGCAGTAATCCTTTTTCTGGAATTTAACTAAATCTTAAATGATTTATTTATTTCAGAAAATGTCCAAAACATTTAAAAAATCATAGAAAATAATCTATAACTCAGATTGAAAAGATTTATATATGAAAAATGATCAGAAAAATTCAAGGAATCCATCTGTACCATTTTCATGCATGTTTGAGCAAGTTAACTTCACTTTTTAGGATGAAACATGATTAGGGAAAATTTCATAATAGGTTTGGAGTTGGAATTTGATATAGTTTTGAATTCCACTTCAATTTAAATGACTTTCTATTGCATTAGCCCAAATCACAACATATTGCCATGTCATGATCATGCATCATATTGTTGCATTGCATTGATTGTATTCTTCCTTGTTTGCCGGTAATTGTCCCCTCTTGGTAGACGCTGCTCCGACGCTGTGATCGTTGACACTGATGAAGACTCAATGTTATCTTCAGAAGTGCCAGGCAAGCACAACCCCCTTGTTCATTCTGATACAAGCCCACTCTCTCGCTCTTGCTCTCTTTTACTGCATTAGGACGACAACGATCATCTGCTACTTGTTGCGGTAGTTGAACCCCTTATCCTCTGCATGACCTGTCATTGCCACAGTAAATAGATGAAACCCACTAGCATGAGTAGGAGTTGTTTGAGCCCTGATGTGCCTACTCATTCATGCTTGTTTGTCATGCCTGCTACTGCTTAGAGTTGAGTCAGGTCCGATTCATCGGGGATGAATCGGAGGTGTGTAAACATGTCCTACTGTGTGTGAGCTAAGTGTGTGAACACGTTTTGGTAAAGGTAGCGGTGAGAGGCCATGTAGGAGTACATGGTGGGTTGTCTCATTGAAGCCGTCCTTAGGATCTGAGTTCTGTGTTTGTGATCCATGAAACAGTTACTACCACGCATTAGGCCCGAAACCAATGGACCCTCTCGGCTTCTTGATCACCCTTGTCCTCTGTCCAGGAGTTGCAACTAGTTTCTGGTGTTTATAGGATATGTGTTGGCGGCCGTGCGTAGCACTGACCCTAGGGTGGGCTATGTTGCGGTAGATACACCGTGGCCGGGCATGCCGGGCGCCCGTTTGGTGTCTCGGAACCCTGTACACATCGTTCGGGGCTGTATGTGGAAACCTCGGCCGGACTCACTGCGGATGGAACCTGGATAGGTGATAAACCTGGACTAGAGACTTGAGTGTTTAGGTAGGCCGTGGCCGACACCCTCGTTGGGCTTCCGCTTGAAGGTTGCCGAGTACGTGTCGTGTAAACGGCGGTAAGTGGTGAGAGCGTGTGTGAAGAAGTACACCCCTGCAGGGTTAACATCATCTATTCGAATAGCCGTGTCCGCGGTAATGGACTTCTGGGTTGCCTATAACAGTTCATAGACAAGTGAAAGCGGATACTCTAAAACTCGCAAGATAAGTGTGAGTGCTATGGATGGCCTTCTCGTAGGTAGACGAGAGCGGATCCATAGTAGTGTATTGATTGGTGAATATGTGGACTCGTGTGCGCCACCTCAAAAGAGTTGCTTGCAGTCGTAGTTCAGGTTAGCCACTGAGTCAAAGCTGGCTTGCTGCAGTTAAACTCCACCCCCCCCTTGTTGATACCAATGCATATGTAGATAGTTCTGATGTAAGTCTTGCTGAGTTCCTTTGTACTCACGTTTGCTTAATTCATGTTTTGCAGAGAGAGACTTCAGTCTCGCTAGTAGTTCCACGTAGACTTCGACATTTGCTTGATACCTCAGCTACGATCTTGTGCCCTTGGCAGGATCTGGTAGATAGTCAGGCTTCTCAGCCTTCTTCATTTGTAGTTGTCTGTACTCAGACAAGTTAAGCTTCCGCATGTGCTTTGGTTTGTATGCTTTGAATGTTGGGTCATGAGACCCATGTTTGTATTTCTCGCTCCTCGGAGCCTAATGAATAAATACTTGAGTCGTAGAGTTATGTTGTGATGCCATGTTGTATTTACACATATCGAGCATATTGTGTGTATGATTGAAATGCTTGCTATATGTGGGATCCGACAATCTAGTTGTTTATCCCTGGCAGCCTCTCTTATGGGGAAATGTAGTCTAGTGCCTCCTTGAGCCATAGTAGTCTGCTACAGCCCGGTTCACCGGAGTCCTACTAGCCCAGCACTACTGCTCAGGACACTTGACTGGCCGGCATGTGTTTCACTTCTCTCCTATGTCTGTCCCTTCGGGGAAATGTCACGCGGTGACATCCGGAGTCCTGCCTAGCCTACTACAGCCCGGGATCCCGGAGTCCTATTAGCCCAGTGCTACAGCCCGGATTCACACGCTGCTGACCGACATGTTCGAAGTTGATTCATGTATGCCTGTCCCCATGGGTTAGTGCCGCTTTGAGTTCACGACTAGCCATGTCGGCCCGGGTTCTCTGTCATATGGATGCTAGCGACACTATCATATACGTGAGCCAAAAGGCGCAAATGGTCCCGGGCCATGGTAAGGCGACACCCGTGGGAATACCGTGCATGAGGTCGCAAAGTGATATCAGGTGTTACTGGCTAGATCGATGTGACATGGAATCGGGGTCCTGACAGGTTGGTATCAGAGCCTGACTGCCTGTAGGATTACCAAGCCAACCGATCGAAGTTGAGTCTAGAAATGCTTTAGTTATGTAAGGGAATTGATTGGGGAAGGGAACGTAAGGTTCTTTTTACTCCTTATACCTCATGACCTTCTAATCTGAGTCATCCTCTTCTTTTTCTACGGGGATTAAGAACTAGGCCTTCTCATCTATCTATCAGGATGACGTGTTACTAATCCATAGACTTATAGATTTGATAGTTTCAAGCCTCAGTTCAGTTCCTACTACTTCGATATGTTCATAATTGGTCTCAGAACCTTGATATTGTGATGTTGAGTGGTTATGCCACCATTTTTGCAGGTTGTCTCAAATCTTTTGAGCAATTACAGCCGTTATGCTGTCCGAGTCATCCCAGGTTTCTAACTAGTCTGGTGCATTTGCAAATTCCTTCTTCCATTACCGACGTTCCTTTGGGCCAGGTTATCCACACTAACCTTTCTGCATGGGTTATCCGGAAGAAATGTTTAGCTTGCTCGGCATACTAATCTATGCATCCACAACTCAGAAAGATATATGTTCCTTTGAGTTGTTCCTCTTTAGTTGTTTCCTGACCTTTGTCTATCAGTTGATAGCCAAGAGTATGTGTGCATTTGTGTTCACCAATGCCTTTTATTCTCGTGGTCCGTCAAGCCATTCTATTCCGGAATGACTAGGAGAAACAAACTCCATTACCTCATCCTTATCCAGGATTGGGTCAAAGTAGTTGTGTTCTGGAGAACAAATGCCAATCCAGCTTTTGCTCTGTTCTACCCTGGAGTATTACCCCCTTTATGCCAGGATTGTCATGAGAATTGCACCCTCTCTCATGAATTCTTGACGCAGTGATACTTATTACCATCATCTTTCATTCCTCGGTCCCGTGTTGTCGCAACCGGAATGCCGGCAAGTGAACCATGACGTGTGAAATCAATACTCCTAGCAACTAGTTGCTAGGTAGCTAATGGACAATAATTTCTTTCTTAGCGTGTTGGTTATTGAATCATCATCCTAAGATTAATCGTGCTACCTAGTCCACTTTTCCTGGTGCACTCTTCGATCAATGAGTTAGGATTGTGTCAATCCCTCACTCTTTTGATCATATCATCTTGCCCTGAAAGGCAAGGTTGTTCTCGAGCTTAGTAACATATCGGTGGTTCGTGATTTTCCGAAGATCTTCTCGGAAGTATTACCTGGTTGTCACCTGACCACTATGTTGAGTTCGTGATCAAGTTGGGTTTCTTATAAATCACCCATTCTCCAAGAATCTGTGTTGGATATCCCTGAGTTAGTTGGCTGAGCTAGACAACAACTTGGAGAATTGGAAGATAAAAGCTTGTCTGACTTAGTTCATGTTAAGGGATATCTTCTGTGTGTGTGTGTTGAAGAAAGATGATATCTCCATCAATTGGTCCTTGTGAACAGTTGTTGGATCTATTGCCTTGTCAAAACTTTGACTTGAGTATGGGCTATCGTCAAGTCAAATCAGAACCAACGATGTTCGTAATGTTGTTTTACTTGTGGTTGATCCCTCGAGCATACACCATTACATCCTTTGGTCTGACCAATGCTACCACCGTGTTCACATGATGGTGGAAGTTTAGTGATATGGAAATTTTGATGAGTTGCTGTTGAGCCCATCAGCAACATCTTGTCTCCCCCATGATTCGTGCTAAACATTAAGCTAGTGTTGGAAACTTTGTAAACAATGCCTTCATGTTCCGTTCATGAAGCATATGTTTGGATGAAAGAAGTGACTTCCTCTCATTCATGTGCATTCGGCGCAAGTTGCCGCCGTGAATTTGAGAGAGTTAGTTTTGCTTCCTTTGGAGTCGTCCCAAGTCAGTCATGCATGTGGAAAGTATACAATGGTTTGGTAGATTAATTACCTCCATTCCATTTGTATTCTCTATCACACCAAGCCACTGGCTGATTTGTTCAGGGAGAAGAAGTTCTCCATAAGAGCTAATCATATGACTTATGCAAGGACTTCGATATCCTTGATGATGATTCCCCACCTGAACTCGGTAGTGTTTTTATTATAAGACTACTATGTGGTCATGCTTGTCTGGGACAGCGTGTTCACATGTGTTTAGCAGAACCAGCTCATGTTTTGGAGCTTACTACCATAGTCCATTTCCTGAGAATCTCGCAATGTCATCTCGTCGATTTGTGTTGCAAACTTTCATTTCTTTCTAGTCTCGATGAGTCTGTAATATCCTGACACCAACCAGATCTGAATCTCAGGCAGATGTGATGGTTGGGACGTTTTCCCAAGAGCTATAATATTGGTCTCTCTATAACCCGGTAAAGTGGATGTCGTGGCCAACACACCCAGCCGGAAGACCTATTATTGTAGTATCTTGATTGAGTAAGTTGGCCACCTCCCCATAAGGATTACGTAGGATTTACTCCAGTAGTTATTCCTTATGGATTCCTGAGCTCCCGGAGTCTGACCTGCTACTTGATGTTCTAGATACCAAACCATTTCAATGAATGGGTTAGGCTAGCACATCAAGGAGAACATTAGAAGCGGAGCGCTAAATGTCTCTCGGTCGATCATCCAGATTTTGGTCCCTTGGCCTCGCTAAGGTGAAATCTGAGAAAGTGTTATCTTTCTTTGCATCTGCATCTTCCACCATTATTCATCATGGTAGCATGTTGTGTTGCCAGGATCCTTGACACGGATATTGGTAAAACCTTGATGAATATGGAGATGCTCAAGTTCTTGAGAGCACGCGCAAGCACCAGGTTTTACCGTTGGCGCTAACTGGGATTTGCTTCTAGTTTCCTCGGTTATGTTATAACCTTTTCAAACAGTGGACTCACTCTCGACTGTTGAGTTCTTCCCCAGTTACCAGAATCATTCCCAACATTTGCATTTTGTTCCCAGCTTTCACCTCAGTAGTTGTTTTTCATGATCATCTTCAAAAGTGGACTTACCATGGGTCTCATCCATTTCCGATGATAAGCAAAAATCATCCATTACGTTGTCTTCAACAAGGTAGTCCTCATCATCCATCCTAGTCGGAGTATGCCATCCTTTCGAACCCCTTCCAATGATCGTTGTGATTGCCTTAGGCTGGTATAAAGAGTTTCAATGATCTCTGAATCAAAAGTAATTCTTTTTGCCACTTAATGGAATAACTCTACGAGTCACCTTCACTAAGGTCACCTTTCAAAGTAGCGAGAAGTTATGTTACCCATAATACCATAACGAGGCTCATTGAAGTCGTCCTTAGGATCTGAGTTCTGTGTTTGTGATCCATGAAACAGTTACTACCACGCATTGGGCCCGAAACCAATGGACCCTCTCGGCTTCTTGATCACCCTTGTCCTCTGTCCAGCAGTTGCAACTAGTTTCTGGTGTTTATATGATATGTGTTGGCGGCCGTGCGTAGCGCTGACCCTAGGGGTGGGCTATGTTGCGGTAGATACACCGTGGCCGGGCATGCCGGGCGCCCGTTTGGTGTCTCGGAACCCTGTACACATCGTTCGGGGCCGTATGTGGAAACCTCGGCCGGACTCCCTGCGGATGGAACCTGGATAGGCGATAAACCTGGACTAGAGACTTGAGTGTTTAGGTAGGCCGTGGCCGACACCCTCGTTGGGCTTCTGCTTGAAGGTTGCCGAGTACATGTCGTGTAAATGGCGGTAAGTGGTGAGAGCGTGTGTGAAGAAGTACACCCCTGCAGGGTTAACATCATCTATTCGAATAGCCGTGTCCGCGGTAATGGACTTCTGGGTTGCCTATAACAGTTCATAGACAAGTGAAAGTGGATACTCTAAAACTCGCAAGATAAGTGTGAGTGCTATGGATGGCCTTCTCGTAGGTAGACGAGAGCGGATCCATAGTAGTGTATTGAATGGTGAATATGTGGACTCGTGTGCGCCACCTCAAAAGAGTTGCTTGCAGTCGTAGTTTAGGTTAGCCACTGAGTCAAAGCTGGCTTGCTGCAGTTAAACTCCACCACCCCCCCTTGTTGATACCGATGCATATGTAGATAGTTCTGATGTAAGTCTTGCTGAGTACCTTTGTACTCACATTTGCTTAATTCAAGCCAGCAGTTAAACTCCACCACCCCCCTTGTTGATACCGATGCATATGTAGATAGTTCTGATGTAAGTCTTGCTGAGTACCTTTGTACTCACGTTTGCTTAATTCATGTTTTGCAGAGAGAGACTTCAGTCTCGCTAGTAGTTCCGCGTGGACTTCAACATTAGCTTGATACCTCAGCTACGATGTTGTGCCCTTGGAAGGATCTGGTAGATAGTCAGGCTTCTCAGCCTTCTTCATTTGTAGTTGTCTGTACTCAGACAAGTTAAGCTTCCGCATGTACTTTGGTTTGTATGCTTTGAATGTTGGGTCATGAGACCCATGTTTGTATTTCTCGCTCTTCGGAGCCTAATGAATAAATACTTGAGTCGTAGAGTTATGTTGTGATGCCATGTTGTATTTACACATATCGAGCATATTGTGTGTATGATTGAAATGCTTGCTCTGTGTGGGATCCGACAATCTAGTTGTTTATCCTTGGCAGCCTCTCTTATGGGGAAATGTAGTCTAGTGCCTCCTTGAGCCATAGTAGTCCGCTACAGCCCGGTTCACCGGAGTCCTGCTAGCCCAGCACTACTGCTCAGGACACTTGACTGGCCGGCATGTGTTTCACTTCGTTCCTGTGTCTGTCCCTTCTGGGAAATGTCACGCGGTGACATCCGGAGTCCTGCCCGCGTGACATTTCCCCGAAGGGACAGACACAGGAACGAAGTGAAACACATGCCGGCCAGTCAAGTGTCCTGAGAAGTAGTGCTGGGCTAGCAGGACTCCGGTGAACCGGGCTGTAGCGGACTACTATGGCTCAAGGAAGCACTGGACTACATTTCCCCGTAAGAGAGGCTGCCAAGGATAAGCAACTAGATTGTCGGATCCCACACATACCAAGCATTTTAATCATACACACAATATGCTCGATATGTGTAAATACAACATGGCATCACAACATAACTCTACGACTCAAGTATTTATTCATTAGGCTCCGAGGAGCGAGATATTACAAACATGGGTCTCATGACCCAACAATCATAGCATACAAGTCAAAGCACATGCGGAAGCTTAACATGCACTACACCACGACACTGCATTCCCTACCGACGTGTGTTGGCAAAAGTCACTTTCTCCGACCGACTGCAGGTCGGGAAAACATCTATCAAACTGTCGGTCGGTAATACTCACGTGTACCACCCAACTGTCGGTCGGGAATGCTGAAGCATATAGCATCAAACCGTTGGACGGTAAAAGGTGCACTACTATCAAACTGTTGGTCGGCAAATAATGCCGACCGACCATGGGTCGCCAATTGGGCCGCTCAAAATATCCGCGCGCGCCTGCGTGGGAAACTTAGCGCGCGAAGCCCATCTAAAATTTTCGGCCCCTCATCCCCACAGCCCACCCTAATCTCCCCTATCTCCCCTCCCTCTCTCTGTTATCTCTTTCTCTCCCGATCTGAGCGGCGGCGGCGGCTCCCATCCTCTTCCTCCACTCCTCTCCCTCAGATTGAGCTCCGCCCCGAAGTGGAGGAAAGGTACACGGCCATCGATCTGTGCGCGTCTAGCCATCGAGGGCTCCCCCTCTCGCGCTCCTTCTCTGCAAGGAGCGCTAGCAACCCACACGGCATAGATCCACTACCCCTGCGTCCGCCCCACACTGGCCGCCGGTGGCTGCCGCATAGATCCGTTCCTCCCCCACCTGCTGCACGCGATGGTGCATGCTGCCATGCTGTTTTGGTGCAGCCAGACCGCTGCCCCTACCCTCGCACTCTGGGCAGAGGCTTGTTCTTCTTCGTGGTGACTACACGTTCCTCCCCGGTGGTGGCGCTCTGCCCGCTGTCTTGCGTTTCTCCCAGCGGTTGCGCCCTTCGACCCCTACCTCGAATCAGTGAGTCCTTCCAGTTTTCTTGTATTTGATGTGCAACTATATGCATGTCTTTGTTTATCTTGAATTCTCTCAGATCCATGTCCGTCAGTTACTCAGTTTGCAATAGAACTACACATCTTTCCTACATCATAGTTGTTTGATTATTAGCAAACAATGATTCTTTACCTATCCTTTTTGCGTCCGCAGATCAATCCGGCAATAGAGTTGAAACTGCAAAGAAGCGTGATGAGGAAAAAGCGGGTACACCTCTACTCTTTGTGGTATATAAGAGAGGATGACTAAACTAATTTTGCCAGCATATATGTTTGCTGTCCTTGACCTGGATGTCGATGACACTCTTTTTCTTTCAGTTTGTAGTTGGTTTGCATTGTTTCTGCAAAAGAATTTAGTCTGAACGTTGTAAATAACAGTTGGTCAAAAGGCATATGGGTACAGTGCATCATATCAACTCTGCCCCTACACAATATACATGTCATTCGTCATTACTTATTTCTTTGCTAAGATAAGTTAAGAAATAACTTGTTTTGTTGTTTTCTATTGTGAACTACACGATATGGACATTTCACTCCTGTTTGTGCTATTTTTAACTATAATTGACTTGTTGATATGTCATTCTAGAATTTTGTTGTTTCTGTTGGAACCTATATTATCATTTTTACACCTTGCAGAATTTATGACTAACAGGTTACTTGCTACTTTCTTACTGTTTAGGTTTCGACATTGGACATTTGAACAAAATCATATACTGGAGATTGCTTGTATTATAATAGAAGGTAAACTTACCAATCAAATAGAGTGAACAGTATTTGTACTAGTGTTTTCCAGTATATTGCATGTGCATTGTGGTCACTACTATGAAATCCATAGAAATTACACTGTATAATGATGGATGAAATGAATGGAACCTATATCCTGACTTGCCACTACTATATTGTAGCTTCTAAAACACTTGTATGCACAGATAGTTTCTCTTGGTTATTATAACTGAAACATTATTGAGATAAATCTCGCTCAATTTTTCTAGTGCGGAAGGAAAGCTTCAAGATGTTCCATTTAAAGCATTGATATCTATTTGAAAATTAATTCATGTGCATACCTCCTCGATCCTAACATTATCATGTCTCCATTTCTCTTATTCAAGAGAAGCGTGAAACAAAGCACTTATTTAGAATTCTATGCTATTAGAAATAAGGTCATTAATATTCAGATATATGCATGTAAACTTGGCCAGTCAATCATCAAATACACACACACATACACACGCTGGAAGGTGGTGTTTATGTTTGACAAAATTGTACTTGCGTACCAATAGTTCCTGCAACAACTAAATTGTTCCTGATCCATTGTGAGGCGTTTCTAGGCCTTGATTTTGACATTTTTAAAGTATTGCTCAAATCTGTTTGATTCAGATTTTGAATGTAAAAACTACATTGTTCCTGTTATCTATTGCGAGGCATATAAATGCTTTGATTTTGACTTTATTTTTTAGTTGAGTTCAGCTAGTATTGAATAAAAGTTGGACAGATGCAGATAGGTAAGTGTTATCAATATGATGGTTTATGATCTACCAGTGGAACTTTAAATGATACAGTTTACCAATTTCAACGAAGTGTGTTAGCAGATTAAGTAAAAGATGTGTTACATATGAAATGAACTTAATTCAACCATTCTCTAGAAGAAACTATTTGTCATATCGCGATATTATCTTCTAGAACAACAATAGGGATATGTTGACATTCGACACTTATGATGTCCTTTTTCCATGATGCTTCGACTACTGTTAATATCCTCTTCTCCAACTGATACATTCTTGCAAGCAATAACTATTGATGAAATAATTATGAGCACTTTTCTTGTAGAGTATAATAGATCTTTTATATGCAACTCTTCAGTTGACCTTTGAAGGAATAGCTAATGTCATGCTTGAATAGCTGGGTTGTTGTCATGACCTTAACAGTGCAAAGCTATGCATATAAAGTTGGCATGCTTGTATAAGTGGGAAGTACATAAAGCTATTGTTAAGACCTTAACCATCCAAAACTAATGGAAAAATTGTGATGTGCTAGTGTGTATGCTATATTGGAACATAATGCATGGTTGACATAAATGCTATTGGAAGTATTTAGCTGTCATGGTGTTTCCAATAACTTAAAACTGTTGTGAAGATGAACTAAACCAAATTACTCTCAAACTAGAGAGCAAGAAATTAGGAGATAGTTTCCTGTAGAGTAATAGTTCCTGTATGTGCAGCAATTCAATTGCCATGTGAAGTAATAGTTGCTGCCATGCTTGTAAGTGGGCTGGTTTCATGGCCTTAAGAGTGCAAAGCTATGCATGTAACATTCATATTTTATTTTGAGTTTCCCTTCAGCAATTACTTGTGAATGTTTTAGCACTAAAGTGTATTTGGCTGAGTATATCAATATTCAAACTTGTTTGTGTCTCTTTCACTATTTTGTGAGCCTTTAATCGCTCATGTTCACATCTTCTGTCTTGGATACTATATCTGTTATTTGACCTGACTGGATGCTTATCATTATCATAGATAAAGATGATATTTTGTTATTTTTGTTGTCGATTTCCTTGAGAAACAAACTAGTTGCTGCCTGAATGTGGAACATTTCCTAGACTTGTGTTATTAATGTAGTCTGACCATCTTTATTTCCAACAACATATACTATTAGCAGATGTTGGAATTCATATTGGCTTTATACAAAAGAAAAAAAATTCATACAGTATTTTTCTATTGGTGAAGTGAATATTAAAATAATTTATCTCGATGAGAAACTGAAAGAATTCCAGATCTTGATGAATGTATACCTCAGTTGTGAGGATCTGAAGAAACCCTTTTTCGGTTGCAGGTAGTGGATCAAGATTTCTTATATCTGGGTGAGGGCATCAATCAATGTTGAGACAAGGAATCTCATCACTACAATATATAGATACCATAGTGGACCAGGCGCGTTCTTGAGCATAGCTAGACGGAAAAACATCTTTCCTGAGCTGGCATGTGAAGCTAACTTGACCCATCCTGTTTATTTTGTGAAATTTAAATTCAAAATAAGGGATGTATTCACCAGCTAGTCAATCTCCTTTCAGGAAGAATAGTATAAAAAACTCTATGCTTAGCACACATCTGCTATGGAAAGTACATCATCATTAAGCCTAGTTACTTAAGTTGTCCTAGTAAGATCTACAATTTTGTATAATAAGTCTGCACAAGTGTAGTCCAAGAAATCAAATTAAATAGCTTGATAAGCATGTTATTTTTAATGAGAAGAAACAAACGCCTTTGCTTACCTATCAACTCCTTATGGAGATGGTGGGCCGGCTGGGGTGATCTCAGCCGAGGATCAATGTTAGTGTTAACACATGGCTATTGAATTCTCTGTATTTATTACTATTTATATTTTTGAGAATGTGATGGTCTCGTTGTTGGAATTTTGCTACTGTAGTCTAGCTTCTATTAATCTATTATAATTGAGAATTTTTTAACTTTTGTAGGAAACAAACCAAAGGAGTGCACTCACACGGAACCATGAAGCCAACAATCTACGTCAACTAGATGTTTTAGATTTCATTTTGTACAACTGATGTCTCATACTTGCATCTTTTACCTGTCCTTTTGTGAACTTGATGTATGTTGTCTTGGTGGTAATGTTTAGAACAGAATGAAGTGTTTGTATGTGACAAATAATTAATGGAATAAAAAAATGTTTGGGGCACCTGATGTGAGCCTGATGTATGGTGTCTTGATGATTATACTTGACAATCAGTATGATATGTTATTTAAAGTTGTGGCTGGCTAAATAAAATGGAGAAGAACTGGTGGTTCGCAAAGAAAAAACCTGTCTGATTGTTGGTTGGCAAAACAAAACTCGTTGACAGTCGGTTGGGAAAGGCTATGCTAGGCCCACCAGAGTGTTGGTCGGGAAAGAATACCCCATCCAATAATCTGTCGGGAAAGGCCCATGGTTGCCCCAACAGGCTGTTGGTCGGGAAAGGACCATGGAAGGCCCAACAGACTATCGGTCGGGAAAGATACTCCATAGCCGTCAAGCAGTCGGTCGGGAAAGCTATGTCGGTTGGGAAAAGCTTTTCCCGTCGGGACTTTCCCCAACAGACGTTGTCGGTCGGCACTAGTCTTTCCCGTCCGACTGTCTGTTGGTGAAACTTGGATTCCCGACCAACCTGTCTGTCGGGGATGTAGTGCTGTGGTGTAGTGATGTCTGAAAACAGACATCTACAAATGAAAAAGGCTAAGAAGCCTGACTATCTACCAGATCCTGCCGAGGGCAACACATATCGAGCATATTGTGTGTATGATTGAAATGCTTGGTATGTGTGGGATCCGACAATCTAGTTGTTTATCCTTGGCAGCCTCTCTTGTGAGGAAATGTACTCTAGTGCTTCCTTGAGCCATAGTAGGCCGCTACAGCCCGGTTCACCGGAGTCCTGCTAGCCCAGCACTACTGCTCAGGACACTTGACTGGCCGGCATGTGTTTCACTTTGTTCCTGTGTCTGTCCCTTTGGGGAAATGTCATGCGGTGACATCCGGAGTCCTGCCTAGCTTGCTACAGCCCGGGTTCCCGGAGTCCTGTTAGCCCAGTGCTACAGCCCGGATTCACACGCTGCTGACCGACACGCTCGATGTGAATCATGTATGCCTGTCCCCATAGGTTAGTGCCGCTTTGGGTTCACGACTAGCCATGTCGGCCCAGGTTCTCTGTCATATGGATGCTAGCAACACTATCATATATGTGAGCCAAAAGGCGCAAACGGTCCCGGGCCATGGTAAGGCGACACCCGTGGGATACCGTGCGTGAGGCCGCAAAGTGATATGAGGTGTTACCGGCTAGATCGATGTGACTTGGAATCGGGGTCCTGACAATTCCCCCCTCCAAGTGACGGCAGCGCTGCCGTTCGTGGAGGGGGGGGGGCACACCATGGAGCCCCAAGACGGGCGTCTACGCATGCCATAACACTTCCACACATGCATCAGGAGCCATGCGATGTTTTGGTGGCATAGCTATGCCCCGAAGGCCACTCCGAATCCCAGTTGACCAGTAGATCTAGCCCTTTGACTTTTGCCGGACGGGCTTTGACCAGTGGTCTCTTCCACCTGGTTGCGACAGGTCTGCCCACAGCAACATCCCTGAACACGGTCTGGACACAACCCACCACTAGATTCCCTCTGGTTCTACCGCACCCGCACGATTCCCCCCTACAAGTGATGGCGGCGCTGCCGTCCGTGGAGGGGGGGCCACAGCACGGAGCCCCAAGACTATGCATGCCACAACACTTTCACACATGCATCAGGAGCCGCGCGATGTTTCGATGGCATATCTACGACCCGAAGGCCACCCCGAATCCAAGTTGACCAGGAGATCTAGCCCTTTGACTTTTGCCGGACGGGCTTTGACAAGTGGTCTCTTCCACCTGGTTGCGACAAGTCTGCCCATAGCAACATCCCGAACACGGTCTGGACACAACCCACCACTAGATTCCCTCCGGTTCTACCGCACCCGCATGATTCCCACTCCAAGTGACGACGGCACTGCCATCCGTGGAAGGGGGGCCACACCACGGAGCCCCAAGACGGGTGTCTACTCATGCCACAACACTTCCACACATGCATCAGGAGCCGTGCGATGTTTCGGTGGCATAGCTACGCCCCGAAGGCCACCCTCTAGCCAGATTCCCTCCGATGTCAACCAGTTCCCCCCTCCGTGACACGGCGGCAGCGACGTTCATGAGGGGGGCAATCAATATACCATTGGGGTATGATTTTTGTTTAGACAAGGAACATTTGTATTGTAAAAAAGAAAATAATAAATAATACTAAAAAATACATGCATGCCTACGGTAAGGCCGTAGGCATAGCTGCGCACACCGATCTGAAGTATGCCTACGGTAAGGCCGTAGGCATAGGTGCACGCACGGCCATGGATCGATGACGTGGCGATGCACGCAGATTGATGACATGGCAGAGGGCATGGGCCAGGCCTACGCCGACGGCATAGCCGTCGGCATATCTCTGCCACACCACATACCGTATCTATGCCTACGGTAATGCCGTAGGCATAGCTGCGCACACTGATCTGAGGTATGCTTACGGTAAGGCCGTAGGCATAGCTGCGCACACGGCTACAGATCGATGACATGGCGGTGCACGCGGATTGATGACGTGGCAGAGGGCATGGGCCAGGTCTACGCCGACGGCTATGCCGTCGGCATATCTCTGCCACACCACAGACCCCCGCCCCTCTGATCGATGACGTGGAGGCATCCAGGATCGGGGATGTCAATATATCTATGCCAGCTATGCCGACGGCTTAGTCGTAGGCATAGTTTCAGATGTATGCCGACGGCCTAGCTGTAGGCATAGGCTCCACGTGGCGCCCTTTGGTAGCTCGTGGTAGGCCTATGCCTACGGCGAAGCCGTAGGCATAGTTTTTGTCTCATTTTCTCCCTTTTTCCTGTTGATTTCAATGACGACGGCCCCCGTTAGCCCCGTCGGCATAGTTCGTACGCCGTCAAACGGTCGCCGCTAACCGGGTAGGCGGGCCTCGTCTAAGCCGACGGCCTCATCTATGCCTACGGCCCCTGTAGGCGTACCGCCAGAGGTCCCGACGGCGGTAGTATGCCGACGGCCCCCGTCGGCGTAGATCAACATATGCCGACGACTTTTCTATGCCTACGGCCTGCCCTAGGCCGTCGGGATATATCCATCTATGCCTACGGGGGCTGTCGGCATAGATGTGGCCGTCGGCAACTACATTAATTCTGGTAGTGGTTGGAGCCGGACCGGCTAAGCACTTAGTTGGAGCCATGTGATTTGCTTAGTTTGTTAGCTGCATGAAACTAGTTAGTTGTGTGGGCGTGCAAGCCCCTGGCAAGGTCATGTGTGGCCGTTATGGGGTGCAGCGCAAGTGCGAGACTGGTGCATGTAGATAGGAATCAGTTAGCAGCCAGGTCGTCTGAGCTAGTGGCCGGTGTGGCGTGAGTGCATGCATGCATGGCTGTTAGTGGAGAAGTGTGGCCGCTGGTTGCGTGCGTCTCTGACCCTATATAAGAGATGTAAACCGTGTTGTTTCTTTGAGCCAAGAGAATAGAAAGAGAAGAAAAGGCTGGTAGTGTGAGGGTCCGGCCACCAAATTTCTTGCGCCTCCATTGTTGTATATGTGAGCTGTGAGAGGCAGCCACCGAGGTAGAAGAAGAAGAAGCGGCGCTGCGGGAGGCGGCGCCAACAGCAGGTTTGACTTGTCAGAAATAAATTTATAGTAGAAAGGAAAATCAATATGGGTACCTTACTTGAAAGGTTGCTCAGGAAGGGCGCAGCGTCTAGAACAGAAATAATCCAGGCCATGTTGAGGATATCTATGTAGCAAAGAGAAACATCTGTGAGGTTATTGAAGGCCGGAGAGAGCAATGCTGGATTATGAATGTAGCATTGCAGATGCTGTGCCGAGAGGCTTATGGCACGAAGGAGAGGAACAGAGCTGAACCGCATGCTCTGGACCAACGTCAAGTCATCGCACAGAAGGCGGTCAAGTTTCGGGAGTCTGGTCAGCTCGACACCGTGGAAGAAGCAGTCATGGAGTTCCAAGGCCAAGAGCGACGAGTTGGGAGCGTCGATTTCCAATTTCTCCACAAAGGAGTCCAAACATCTGCAGCTGGTCAAGGAGAGGAGCTCTAGGCCGTGGCAAGCGTCAAGGAGACCGGTGATCTCCGAGCTGGTGGCGAAGACGAACTCGTGCAGGGTGATGTTGGTGAGCCGGGCGAAGGCGGTGGGGAAGGCCGCCAAGAACGATGCAAGGTGTCGATCGTACTCGCCGAACTCAACATCGTATGCAGTCCTCAAGGTGAGCTCAAGGCGGTCGGTAGTGGTGGCGGTGATGGCGTCGCCGATGGAGAGCAGGCACGGGTCTACTTCCACAAGGTAGAAGGCGAGGCGCAAGCTCGTCCGGTGACGGGTGGGCAGCAGAAACCACATTATGGATTTGGTGTACGTGGCCATGACACAATCCACCGAGAACCACGAGCGACGGTGCGGTACAAGGGTGGCGATGTCCATGTCGAGATCGGGGAGCATGCACGGGAGGCGCCTCCATCGCCTCTCCACGGCGCTCGCCCTGACCGCCGTGCGTAGGTCGGGGCATTGGAGTATGTCGAGGAGGACGTCGTCGGGTAGAGAGCTGATCCTGTCGCCGCCGCCGTCGGCGTCACCGCAATTCATCACTCGTGTACGGCCATCGTCCTTGATGTCTAAACATGGCTGATCCCTCTCCATGAAGGCACGCCGGCTTGGCCTAGTTGCAACCGAGATTACACCACTAATAGAAAAAGGATCATTTGTTCCGGTTGGTAAGGCCCATCTGTCCCGGTTGGGGAACCGGGACTAGAGGGTCGTTTACTAACGCCTTAGGCCTTTAATCCCGGTTCTTACACGAACCGGGACAGATGGGCCTCCACGTGGCCGCTACGGCAAGCCCAGGCAGGAGGACCTTTGGTTCCGGTTGGTGGCACCAACCGGGACCAAAAGACATCCACGCGTGAGCAGCTAGCAGGAGCTGTGGTTTTTGTTTTTTTTTTTGAAAGAGGGTGGTTTAGGGGCTTTGGGGGTTAATTCAGGTTGTTAGCTAGCTAATAAAGAGAAGTGTCCTCTCTTATCTCCGTGCTTGGTTTACCAACGCTACTGCTATGCCTAAACATAGCTTAGATTGAAGTGAAGGCAATATGTGGTGCATGTCAAAAGTAATACTAATCCTAACTTGATCAAGTTTGGATTGTACTACTTTCGACATGCACCACATACATGTTTGCCTTCACTTCAATCCAATTCATGTTCATTTCACCCACTAATATATAATAAATCTTCATGCTCGCATCATGCATCATTATAATAACAAGTCCTACTAATCATCATCATACAACTTCTACTCGTTATTCATAACAAGTCATACGATCATCATCCTCATAGTCATCGAACCAACCCTATTTAATTGTTTTTAGCACATGATCATCAGCATTAGGTAGGACCTAAATACCCTCTTTAAGGTAAAATAGCATAAAATAATATACACCCTGACTCTTCATTATGGAGAATGGAGATCATCCTGTCTCCAATTCTTGCACCTCGCTTCCTTTTGCTTCCAAAAACCTCCTTATGACTGTCCATACATTTTTTCCATTGTTTGATTAGCATGTCTCCACTTCTTTTAGAAACCGGTATGGACAGTTCAGATTCGTAGGATGACCTGGATATATGTTCAAAACATCAAGGCTACCATTCTGATACATCAAATGAGGCACACAATCCATCGTGATTCTCTGTTGAAAAATATAGTAATAACTTCATAGTTAGCAATGATGTACTAGTTTTAGAAGTATGCAAAATATGTACGGATGTCGCAATAGTAAAAAATCTTACCAGGGCATCTTCACGGTAGTTACCGTGGTTCAACACGTGCACTAGTGGCACGTATTGACCATAATGTTGAGGAGTTTGATTGTAGATATTATAATTCTCAATATCAATATAAAATGCAATTAGATGATTTTTCTCTTGATAAGTTAATTCGGAGCCATCGGTGTAGTAGATTTTGTCTACCATCTTCCGCACACTCTTTGAAGAATGAAAATAAGCTGTCAACTATTTTGAAATAAACAATATAAATTAATTAATAACTATGTTTGAGAAACTCACATAGTGGTAGAATTGGAGGCGTATCAACAAGGACCCAAATATTCATATTGTCTTGCTCGATTTCAGGATCACCAAGATCCATGGTGACAAGCATATCCTCATGAAAACCATACATCTTGCAAAGTGCTTCCCATTTTTTGCAACCAAAATGGGTTACGCTCTCAAAATTGTACAGTTTTACTTCGAAATCCATACCATGATGGATGCTTAGGTGAATTTTCTTTGTTTCCATCCTTTCATGGTCTTCAAAACCCATCCTCTCCAAGACATAGCTTCTTGCATGGCATGGGATAAGCTAGTCGAATTGTAAAAGATGAAATTTACACGTTGAAATAGTTGAAGTCATGCTTAATTACGAAAAAAATACTTGTCGTCGTTGCGTACCATTTCAACATCGAAGGTCTCCTTGAGCTTAATGCTGAAGCGCCGATCTTCGTCTAGGTGAGGCCTGTCGCACATACCTTGGTCGTGGTGGCACCAGTCGCACTCCCCCGGGAGACTTTCGTCGTCCGAGTACGACATTTCTTATGTTCATAATTCAAATATTAAACTTTTACAATTAGTCAAATGCATACGCCTTGCATAGTGCTCTCCAATTTTAGCATTCAAAGTAGGAGTAGTTTTCCAATTTTAGCATTCAATAAGCAAAACTAAATTGTAAAATAAAGTAGTATTCAAATTAGCATGCATTCAATTATAAGCAAAACTACATCATCTCTTGCGTTCATACATCGTCGAACATTATCACTAATACACCTCGAATACTATCATATATATAGCATTGCTAATACAGCTAGAACCACAGCGCCCGACGGGTATCGGCGCGGGCGGTGGACACCCAAAGATAAGGAACCATCACAGGATCATAGCTCCAGTGAGATCCCTGAAGAACCCGCCAGGTATTGTCGAACCCGCCCTCCAATGCAACCATGTAGCGACGGACGTGCTCGTCCTCCTCGCTGACACGGTAACGTACCACCTCCGCGGTGTTCGGAAGTCTCGACACCATCACTAGCCCATGCGACCGCCACCAAACAAGGATCGCGTCAACGACGAGCTGGCTCCTCACCAACCTACGCCCCCCGGAACGTGGCACCTCCCAAAACCAGCCTGGCGGAGCCCAGTCCTGGACATGGCCCCTTTGATCAAGCCGGCCTCCTCCGCTGAGTCGATGACAAGGATGCGGGATATGCATCGTCGACGTTGATGCGGGAATAATTGCTTGAACTAAAAAAATAAACTAGTTCTATTAATTTTCTTGCTAAACATAAACTACTTTTATAGTAAAATAAAGTAGTTTTATTAAATCAACTAGTTCAACTACTAAGCACTTACTATAAATAAAATAAAGTAGTACCTATTTCTATAGTAAAATAAAGTAGTTTTATTAAATCAACTACTTCAACTACTAAGCACTTACTATAAATAAAATAAAGTAGTACCTATTTCTATAGTAAAATAAAGTAGTTTTATTAAATCAACTAGTTCAACTACTAAGCACTTACTATAAATAAAATAAAGTACTACTTACTAAAAATAAACTAATTCTATAGTAAAATAATGTAGTTTTATTAAATCAACTAGTTCAACTACTAAGCACTTACTATAAATAAAGTAAAGTAGTACTTACTAAAAATAAACTACTTCTATAGTAAAATAAAGTAGTTTTATTAAATCAACTAGTTCAACTACTAAGCACTTACTATAAATAAAGTAAAGAAGTACTTACTAAAAATAAACTACTTCTATAGTAAAATAAAGTAGTTTTATTAAATCAACTAGTTCAACTACTAAGCACTTACTATAAATAAAATAAAGTAGTACTTACTAAAAATAAACTAGTTTAACTAGTTCTATTATTTATCGATCCCCCCCCATTCATGTCAAAGTTATTAGGAAGGGGGTATATCGACAATGACATACCCGATAAAAAATAAGAAGAGGAAGAAGAAGAAGAAAAAGATGAGAAGATCGAAGAAAAAAAAGAAAAAAAGAAGAAGAAGAAAGGAATAGAGTCTTCTCCTCTATTCCTTTCTTCTTCTCCTCTTTTTTCTTGTTCTTTTTTCATCTTCTTATTTATTTCTCCACTTCTTCCTCTCCTCTTCTCCTCCTTCTTCCTCTTCTTATTTTCCTTTTTCCTCTCCTTCTTTTTCTTCTAATATGAACATATACATAAATAACTTTGATCATACAGAAATTTCCTACACATACACAATATGAACATATACATAAATTGACAAAGAAAATTCTATGAACAAAAAAATCATAAAAATTCAAAAAACAAAATTACAACAGAAAAAAATCATAACAATTCTATGCATATTTTCATCTCATCTCCACAAAACACATCTAATCTCATCTCATCCAAAAATAATTCTTTGCATATGAACATAAAAAATATCTATACACATCAATCCATCCATCCATCAAAATGCAGCGAGCAGGGGAGGGGTGGCGGCGGCAGCGCGTGTTGGAAATATGCCCTAGAGGCAATAATAAAATGGTTATTATTATATTTTTTTGTTCATGATAATTGTCTATTGTTCATGCTATAATTGTGTTATCCGGAAATTGTAATACATGTGTGAATACATAGACCACAACATGTCCCTAGTGAGCCTCTAGTTGACTAGCTCGTTGATCAAAGGATAGTCATGGTTTCCTGACTATGGACATTAGATGTCATTGATAACGGGATCACATCATTAGGAGAATGATGTGATGGACAAGACCCAATCCTAAGCTTAGCTCAATGATCGTGTAGTTCGTTTGCTGTAGCTTTTCTGAATGTCAAGTATCATTTCCTTAGACCATGAGATTATGCAACTCCCGGATACCGTAGGAGTACCTTGGGTGTGCCAAACGTCACAACGTAACTGGGTGACTATAAAGGTACATTACAGGTATCTCCGAAAGTGTCTGCTGGGTTGGCACGAATTGAGACTGGGATTTGTCACTCCGTATGATGGAGAGGTATCTCTGGGCCCACTCGGTAATGCATCATCATAATGAGCTCAATGTGATCAAGTGGCTGATCACGGGATCATGCATTAAGGTACGAGTAAAGTGACTTGCCGGTAATGAGACTAAACAAGGTATTGGGATACCGACGATCGAGTCTCGGGCAAGTAACGTGCCGATTGACAAAGGGAATTGTATACGGATTGATTGAATCCTCGACATCGTGGTTCATCCGATGAGATCATCGTGGAGCATGTGGGAGCCAACATGGGTATCTAGATCCCGCTGTTGGTTATTGACCGAAGAGGCTTCTCGGTCATGTCTGCATGTCTCCCGAACCCGTAGGGTCTACACACTTAAGGTTCGGTGACGCTAGGGTTGTAGAGATATTAGCACACGGTAACCCGAAAGTTGTTCGGAGTCCCGGATGAGATCCCGGACATCACGAGGAGTTTTGGAATGGTCCGGAGGTAAAGATTCATATATAGGAAGTCCAGTTTCGGCCATCGGGAAGGTTTCGGGGGTCACCGGTATTGTACCGGGACCACCGAAAGGGTTCCGAGGGTCCACCGTGTGGGTCCACCTATCCCGGAGGGCCCCATGGGCTGAAGTGGGAGGGGAACCAGCCCCTAGTTTGTTGGTGCGCCCCCCTTGGGCCTCCCCCTGCCTTGGGGTGGGGGCGCCACCCTTGCCTTGGGGGGCAAGGCACCCCCTTTGGCCGCCGCCCCCCTAGGAGATTGGATCTCCTAGGGCTGGCGCCCCCCCTAGGCACCCTATATATATTGGGGGGAGGGAGGGCTGTGCACCCAAGCCCCTGGCCTCTCCCTCTCCCTCCCGTGACACTCCTCCATCTCCCAGCGCTTGGCGAAGCCCTGCCGAGATCACCGTTGCTTACACCACCACGCCGTCGTGCTGTTGGATCTTCATCAACCTCTCCTTCCCCCTTGCTGGATCAAGTTGGAGGAGACGTCTTCCCAACCGTATGTGTGTTGAACGCGGAGGTGTTGTCCGTTCGGCACTTGGTCATCGGTGATTTGAATCACGTCGAGTACGACTCCATCAACCCCGTTCTCTTGAACGCTTCCACTCGTGATCTACAAGGGTATGTAGATGCACTCCTCTTTCCCTCGTTGATAGATGACTCCATAGATTGATCTTGGTGATGCGTAGAAAATTTTAAAATTCTGCTACGTTCCCCAACAGTGGCATCCTGAGCTAGGTCTATGCGTAGTTACTATGCACGAGTAGAACACAAAGTAGTTGTGGGCGTCGATATTGTCAATTATCTTGCCGTTACTAGTCTTATCTTGATTCCGGGGCATCGTGGGATGAAGCGGCCCGGACCAACCTTACACGTACGCTTACGTGAGACCGGTTCCACCGACTGACATGCACTAGTTGCATAACGTGGCTGGCGGGTGTCTGTCTCTCCCACTTTAGTCGGATCGGATTCGATGAACAGGGTCCTTATGAAGGGTAAATAGAAATTGGCAATTCACGTTGTGGTTTTGGCGTAGGTAAGAAACGTTCTTGCTAGAAACCTATAGCAGCCACGTAAAAACTTGCAACAACAATTAGAAGACGTCTAACTTGTTTTTGCGGCAAGTGTTTTGTGATGTGATATGGCCAAAGGATGTGATGAATGATATATGTGATGTATGAGATGATCATGTTCTTGTAATAGGAATCACGACTTGCATGTCGATGAGTATGACAACCGGCAGGAGCCATAGGAGTTGTCTTTATTTATTTATGACCCGCGTGTCAACATAAACGTAATGTAATTACTTTACTTTATTACTAAAGCGTTAGCCATAGTAGTAGAAGTAATAGTTGACGTGACAACTTCAAGAAGACACGATGATGGAGATCATGATGATGGAGATCATGGTGTCATGCCGGTGACAATGATGATCATGGAGCCCCGAAGATGGAGCAAATGATATTGGCCATATCATGTCACTATTTGATTGCATGTGATGTTTATCATGTTTTACATCTTTTTTACTTAGAACGACGGTAGCTTAAATAAGATGATCCCTCGTAAAATTTCAAGAAAGTGTTGCCCCTAACTGTGCGCCGTTGCGAAGGTTCGTTGTTTCGAAGCACCACGTGATGATCGGGTGTGATAGACTCTAACGTTCGAATACAATGGGTGTAAGCCAGATTTACACACGCAATACACTTAGGTTGACTTGACGAGCCTAGCATGTACAGACATGGCCTCGGAACATAGAAGACCGAAAGGTCGAGCATGAGTCGTATAGAAGATACGATCAACATGAAGTTGTTCACCGATGTTGACTTGTCCGTCTCACGTGATGATCGGACACGGCCTAGTTAACTCGGATCATGTTATACTTAGATGACTGGAGGGATGTCTATCTGAGTGGGAGTTAATTGAATAATTTGATTAGATGAACTTAATTATCATGAACTTAGTCTAAAATCTTTACAATATGTCTTGTAGATCAAATGGCCAACGTTGTCCTCAACTTCAACGCGTTCCTAGAGAAAACCAAGCTGAAAGACAATGGTAGCAACTATACGGACTGGGTCCGGAACCTGAGGATCATCCTCATAGCTGCCAAGAAAGATTATGTCCTAGAAGCACCGCTAGGTGACGCACCCGTCCCACAGAACCAAGACGTTATGAACGCTTGGCAGACACGTGCTGATGATTACTCCCTCGTTCAGTGCGGCATGCTTTACAGCTTAGAACCGGGGCTCCAAAAGCGTTTTGAGAGACACGGAGCATATGAGATGTTCGAAGAGCTGAAAATGGTTTTTCAAGCTCATGCCCGGGTCGATAGATATGAAGTCTCCGACAAGTTCTTAAGCTGTAAGATGGAGGAAAATAGTTGTGTTAGTGAGCACATACTCAAAATGTCTGGGTTGCATAACCGCTTGACTCAGCTGGGAGTTAATCTCCTGGATGACGCGATCATTGACAGAATCCTTCAGTCGCTTCCACCGAGCTACAAGAGCTTTGTGATGAACTTCAATATGCAGGGGATGGAAAAGACCATTGCTGAAGTATTTGCAATGCTGAAATCAGCAGAGGTAGAAGTCAAAAAGGAACATCAAGTGTTGATGGTGAATAAAACCACTAAGTTCAAGAAAGGAAAGGGTAAGAAGAACTTCAAGAAGGACGGCAAGGGAGTTGCCGCGCCCGGTAAGCAAGCTGCCGGGAAGAAGCCAAAGAATGGACCCAAGCCCGAGACTGAGTGTTTTTATTGCAAGGGAAGTGGTCACTGGAAGCGGAACTGCCCCAAATACTTAGCGGCCAAGAAGGCCGGCATCACGAAAGGTATATGTGATATACATGTAATTGATGTGTACCTTACCAGTACTCGTAGTAGCTCCTGGGTATTTGATACCGGTGCGGTTGCTCACATTTGTAACTCAAAGCAGGAGTTGCGGAATAAACGGAGACTGGCGAAGGACGAGGTGACGATGCACGTCGGGAATGGTTCCAAGGTCGATGTGATCGCCGTCGGCATGCTACCTCCACATTTACCTACGGGATTAGTTCTAAACCTCAATAATTGTTATTTAGTGCCATCTTTGAGCATGAACATTGTATCAGGATCTCGTTTAATACGAGATGGCTACTCATTTAAATCCAAGAATAATGGTTGTTCTATTTATATGAGAGATATGTTTTATGGTCATGCTCCGATGGTGAATGGTTTATTCCTAATGAATCTCGAGCGTAATGCTACACATATTCATAGTGTGAATACCAAAAGATGTAAGGTTGATAATGATAGTCCCACATACTTGTGGCACTGCCGCCTTGGTCACATAGGTGTCAAACGCATGAAGAAGCTCCATGCAGATGGACTTTTAGAGTCTCTTGATTACGAATCATTTGACACGTGTGAACCATGCCTCATGGGTACCAAGACTCCGTTCTCAAGAACAATGGAGCGAGCAACCAACTTATTGGAAATCATACATACTGATGTGTGCGGTCCAATGAGTGTTGAGGCTCGCAGTGGCTATCGTTATGTTCTCACCCTCACTGATGACTTGAGTAGATATGGGTATGTCTACTTAATGAAACACAAGTCTGAGACCTTTGAAAAGTTCAAGGAATTTCAGAGTGAGGATGAGAATCAACGTGACAGGAAAATCAAGTTCTTGCGATCAGATCGTGGGGGAGAATACTTGAGTCACGAATTTGGCACACACATAAGAAAATGTGGAATAGTTTCACAACTAACGCTGCTTGGAACACCTCAGCGTAATGGTGTGTCCGAACGTCGTAATCGCACTCTATTAGATATGGTGCAATCTATGATGTCTCTTACCGATTTACCGCTATCATTTTGGGGCTATGCTTTAGGGACTGCCGCATTCACTTTAACTAGGGCTCCATCGAAATCCGTTGAGACGACAACGTATGGATTATGGTTTGGTAAGAAACCTAAGCTATCGTTTCTAAAAGTTTGGGGATGCGATGCTTATGTCAAGAAACTTCAACCTGAAAATCTCGAACCCAAGTCGGAAAAATGTGTCTTCATAGGATACCCTAAAGAAACTGTTGGGTATACCTTCTACCTCAGATCCGAAGGCAAGATCTTTGTTGCCAAGAATGGGTCCTTTCTAGAGAATGAGTTTCTCTCAAAAGAAATAAGTGGGAGGAAGGTAGAACTTGATGAAGTATTACCTCTTGAACCGGTAAGTGGTGCAGCTCAAGAAAATGTTCCTGAGGTGCCTGCACCGACTAGAGAGGAAGTTGATGATGATCATGAAACTTCAGATCAAGTTGCTACTGAACTTCGTAGGTCCACAAGGACACGTTCCGCACCAGAGTGGTACGGCAACCCTGTCTTGGAAATCATGTTGTTAGACAACGGTGAACCTTCGAACTATGAAGAAGCGATGGCAGGCCCGGATTCCGACAAATGGTTGGAAGCCATGAAATCCGAGATAGGATCCATGTATGAAAACAAAGTATGGACTTTGACTGACTTGCCCGTTGATCGGCGAGCCATAGAAAATAAATGGATCTTTAAGAAGAAGACGAACGCGGATGGTAATGTGACCATCTATAAAGCTCGGCTTGTCGCTAAGGGTTATCGGCAAGTTCAAGGGGTTGACTACGATAAGACTTTCTCACCCGTAGCGAAGCTGAAGTCCGTCCGAATCATGTTAGCAATTTCCGCATTCTATGATTATGAGATATGGCAAATGGACGTCAAAACGGCATTCCTTAATGGTTTCCTTAAGGAAGAATTGTATATGATGCAGCCGGAAGGTTTTGTCGATCCTAAGAATGCTGACAAGGTGTGCAAGCTCCAACGCTCGATTTATGGGCTGGTGCAAGCATCAGGGAGTTGGAACATTCGTTTTGATGAGATGATCAAAGCGTTTGGGTTTATGCAGACTTATGGAGAAGCCTGCATTTACAAGAAAGTGAGTGGGAGCTCTGTAGCATTTCTCATATTGTATGTGGATGACATACTGTTGATGGGAAATGATATAGAATTCTTGGGAAGCATAAAGGCCTACTTGAACAAGTGTTTTTCAATGAAGGACCTTGGAGAAGCTGCTTATATATTAGGCATCAAGATCTATAGAGATAGATCGAGATGCCTCATTGGTCTTTCACAGAGCACGTACCTTGACAAGATATTGAAGAAGTTCAAAATGGATCAGTCAAAGAAGGGGTTCTTGCATGTATTGCAAGGTACGAGATTGAGCACGGCTCAATGCTCGACCACGGCAGAAGATAGAGAAAAGATGAGTGTCGTCCCCTATGCCTCAGCCATAGGGTCTATCATGTATGCTATGCTGTGTACCAGACCTGATGTAAACCTTGCCATAAGTTTGGTAGGAAGGTACCAAAGTAATCCTGGCATGGACCACTGGACAGCGGTCAAGAATATCCTGAAGTGCCTGAAAAGGACTAAGGAAATGTTTCTCGTTTATGGAGGTGACGAAGAGCTCGTCGTAAAGGGTTACGTCGATGCTAGCTTCGACACAGATCTGGATGACTCTAAGTCACAAACCGGATACGTGTATATTTTGAATGGTGGGGCAGTAAGCTAGTGCAGTTGCAAGCAAAGCGTTGTGGCGGGATCTACATGTGAAGTGGAGTACATGGCAGCCTCGGAGGCAGCACAAGAAGCAGTCTGGGTGAAGGAGTTCATTACCGACCTAGGAGTCATACCCAATGCGTCGAGCCCGATGACTCTCTTCTGTGACAACACTGGAGCTATTGCCCTTGCCATGGAGCCCAGGTTCCACAGGAAGACCAGGAATATCACGCGTCGCTTAAACTCCATTCGTGAAAGTGTTCAAAATGGAGACATAGAGATTTGTAAAGTACATACAGACCTGAATGTAGCAGATCCGTTGACTAAACCTCTCCCTAGAGCAAAACATGATCAACACCAGAACTGCATGGGTGTTCGATTCATCACAATGTAACTAGAATATTGACTCTAGTGCAAGTGGGAGACTGTTGGAAATATGCCCTAGAGGCAATAATAAAATAGTTATTATCATATTTCTTTGTTCATGATAATTGTCTATAGTTCATGCTATAATTGTGTTATCCGGAAATCGTAATACATGTGTGAATACATAGACCACAACACGTCCCTAGTGAGCCTCTAGTTGACTAGCTCGTTGATCAAAGGATAGTCATGGTTTCCTGACTATGGACATTAGATGTCATTGATAACGGGATCACATCATTAGGAGAATGATGTGATGGACAAGACCCAATCCTAAGCTTAGCTCAAAGAACATGTAGTTCGTTTGCTGTAGCTTTTCTGAATGTCAAGTATCATTTCCTTAGACCATGAGATTGTGCAACTCCCGGATACCGTAGGAGTACCTTGGCTGTGCCAAACGTCACAACGTAACTGGGTGACTATAAAGGTACATTACAGGTATCTCCAAAAGTGTCTGTTGGGTTGGCACGAATCGAGATTGGCATTTGTCACTCCGTATGACGGAGAGGTATCTCTGGGCCCACTCGGTAATGCATCATCATAATGAGCTCAATGTGATCAAGTGGCTGATCACGGGATCATGCATTACGGTACGAGTAAAGTGACTTGCCGGTAAAGAGACTGAACAAGGTATTGGCATACCGACGATCGAGTCTCGGGCAAGTAACGTACTGATTGACAAAGGGAATTGTATACGGATTGATTGAATCCTCGACATCGTGGTTCATCCGATGAGATCATCGTGGAGCATGTGGGAGCCAACATGGGTATCCAGATCCCGTTGTTGGTTATTGACCAGAGAGGCTTCTCGGTCATGTCTGCATGTGTCCCGAACCCGTAGGGTCTACACACTTAAGGTTCGGTGACGCTAGGATTGTAGAGGTATTAGCACACGGTAACCCGAAAGTTGTTCGGAGTCCCGGATGAGATCCCGGACGTCACGAGGAGTTCCGGAATGGTCCGAAGGTAAAGATTTATATATGGAAAGTTGTTGTTCTGGTTCCGGGAAAAGTTCGGTTTTTTCCGGTATTGTACCGAGAAGCTTCCGGAAGGTTCCGGAGGATTCCGGAGGGGTCCGAAGGTCCGGAAAATGTTCCACCACATCCAATATAGCAGCATGGGCTGTAGGGGGGCGCCCTAACCTTAATGGGCCAAGGGCACCAGCCCCCCCCCAAGGCCCATGCGCATGGGAGAGGGGAAACTCTAAGGGGGAGGGCCTCCACTTGACTTGGGAGGCACTCCTCCCCCCTTGGCCGCCGCCCCCAACCCTAGATGGGATCTAAGGGGGGCCGGCCCCCTCTATCCCCACCTATAAATAGTGGAGAGGTGGGAGGGCGGCCACACCCTTGAACCTGGCGCAGCCCCTCCCCTCCAATACCTCTCCTTCTCCGCGTGTCGATGAGTATGACAACCGGCAGGAGCCATAGGAGTTGTCTTAATTTATTTATGACCTGCGTGTCAACATAAATGTCATGTAATTACTTTACTTTATTGCTAATGCGTTAGCCATAGTAGTAGAAGTAATAGATGACGAGACAACTTCAAGAAGACACGATGATGGAGATCATGGTGTCATGCTGGTGACAACGATGATCATGGAGCCCCGAAGATGGAGATCAAAAGGAGCAAAATGATATTGGCCATATCATGTCACTATTTTATTGCATGTGACGTTTATCATGTTTTACATCTTATTTGCTTAGAACGATGGTAGCTTAAATAAGATGATCCCTCACTAAAATTTCAAGAAAAGTGTTCCCCCTAACTGTGCACCATTGCGAAGGTTTGTTGTTTCGAAGCACCACGTGATGATCGGGTGTGATAGATTCTAACGTTCGAATAGAACGGGTGTTGACGAGCCTAGCATGTACAGACATGGCCTCGGGACACATGCGAAACACTTAGGTTGACTGGACGAGCCTAGCATGTACATACATGGCCTCGGGACACGGAAGACCGAAAGGTCGAACATGAGTCGTATAGGAGATACGGTTAACATGAGATGTTCACCGTTGATGACTAGTCCGTCTCACATGATGATCGGACACGGCCTAGTCGATTCGGATCATGTTTC
Source organism: Triticum aestivum (assembly GCF_018294505.1). Classification (NCBI taxonomy): domain Eukaryota; kingdom Viridiplantae; phylum Streptophyta; class Magnoliopsida; order Poales; family Poaceae; genus Triticum; species Triticum aestivum. The sequence goes on from NC_057794.1 coordinate 583,058,968, forward strand.
ACTTAGATGACTAGAGGGATGTCTATCTGAGTGGGAGTTCATTAAATAATTTGATTAGATGAACTCAATTATCATGAACATAGTCTAAATTGTCTTTGCAAATATGTTGTAGATAAATAGCTCACGTTGTAGCTCCCTGTTTCAATACGTTCCTAGAGAAATACCAAGTTGAAAGATATTGTAAGCAATGATGCAGACTGGGTTCGTAGTCCGAGGAGTGTCCTCACTGCTACACAGAAGGCTTACATCTTTGATGCACCGCTCGATGTGCAAACCCCCACAACATCGTCTGTGGATGTTGTGAACACCTGACAGACACATCCTGATGACTACTTGATTGTTTAGTGCACCATACTTTACGGCTTAGAATTGGGATTCCAATGACGTTTTGAACGCCATAAGACATATGAGATGTTCCAAGAGCTGAAATTGGGATTTCAGGCTCATGCCCGTGTTGAGAGGTATGAGACCTCTGACAAGTTCTTTTGCCAACAAGATGGAGGAGAATAGCTCAGCTAGTGAGCATGTGCTCAGAATGTCTGGGTGCTACAATCACTTAAATCAAGTGGGAGTTAAACTTCCAGATAAGATAGTGATTGATAGAGTTCTCTAGCCACTATCACTAAGCTACTAGATCTTCGTGATGAACTATGACATGCAAGGGATGGAGTTGATCCCGGAGCTGTTCGCGGTGCTTAATACCGCAAAAGGTAGAAATCAAGAGGGAGCATCAAGTGTTGATGGTTTAACAAGACCACTGGTTTCAAGAAGGGCAAGGGCTAGAAGGGAAACTTCATGGATGGCAAACCAGTTGCCGCTCCAGTGAAAGAACCCAAGGTTGAACCCAAACCCGAGACTAAGTGCTTCTATTGTAAGGGGAACGATCACTGGTAGCGGAATTACCCCAAATGCATGGTAGATAAGAAGGCTGGCAACTTCAACAAAGTATATACGTGTTATTAATGTGTACCTCACTAGTACTCCTGGTAGCACCTGGGTATTGGATATCGGTTCAGTTGCTATTATTGGTGACTTGAAGCAAAAGCTATGGACTAAGCGGAGACTGGCTAAGGGCGAGGTGACGATGTGTGTTGGAAGTGTTTCCAAAGTTGATGAGATCACCATCGCATGCTCCATCTTCCTTCGGGATTAGTATTGAACCTAGATAAATGTTATCAGGTGTCTACGTTGAGCATGAATATGATTAGATCATGTTCATTGCAATACAGTTATTCATTTAAATTATAGAATAATGGTTATTCTGTTTACATGAATAATACCTATCATGGTCATGCACCCTATGTGAATGGTTCATTGAATCTCGTTCGTGGTAATACACATGTTCAAGCCAAAAGATGTAGAGTTAATAATAATAGTACCACTTTCTTGTGGCACTGCCGCTTAGGTCATATTGGCGTAAGATGCATGAAGAAACTCCATGTCGATGGATGTTTCGAGTCACTTGATTTTGAATCGCTTGACACATGCGAGCCATGCCTCATGGGCAGGATGACTAAGACCCCGTTTTCAGGTACAATGAAACAGGCAAGTGACTTGTTGGAAATCATGCATGCTGATGCGTGTGATCCAATGAGAATTGAAGCGTGCAGTGGATATCGCTATTTTCTCATCTTCGCTGACGATTTGAGTAGATATAGGTATATTTACTTAATGAAGCACAAGTCTGAAACGTTTGAAAAGTTCAAGCGATTTCAGAGTGAAGTTAAGAATCGTCATAATAAGAAGATCAAATTCCTACGATCTGATCAATGAGAATTTCTGAGTTATGAGTTTGGCAAACACTTAAGACATTGTTAATTGTTTCACAGTTGAAGCCACCTGGAACACCACAGGGTAATGGTGTGTCCAGACGTCGTAATCGAACCTTATGAAATATGGTGCGATCTATGATGTCTCTTACCGATCTACCGCTATTATTTTGAGGTTATGTATTAGAGACAGCTGCATTCACTTAAAATAGGACACCATATAAATCTGTTGAGACGACGCCGTATGAACATTGGTTTGGCAAGAAACCAAAGTTGTCGTTTCTTAATGTTTGGGGCTGCGATGCTTAAGGCTTCAGCCGGAGAAGCTCGAACCCAAAGCGGACAAACATATCTTCATAGGATACCAAAAGGTGACAGTTGGGTATACCTTCTATCTCAGATCCGAGGGCAAATTGTTTGTCGCTAAGAATGGGTCCTTTCTCGAGAAGGAGTTTCTCTCCAAAGAATTGAGTGGGAGGAAGATAGAACTTGATGAGGTTGTTGAACCTTTATTTCAACCAGAAAGTGATGCAACACAGAAAGATGTTTTCTGTGGCGCCTACGTCTGTTGAATAGGAAGTTAATCATGAAGCTTCGGATCAAGTTGCTATCGAAACTCGTAGGTCGACAAGGATATGTGCTACTCCTGAGTGGTGCGGTGATCCTGTCTTAGATATCATGTTGTTAGACAACAATGAACCTATGAGCTATGGAGAAGCGATGGTGGGCCCGTATACCGACAAATGGTTAGAAGCCATGAAATCCGAGATAGGATACATGTATCAGAACAAAGTATGGACTTTGGTGGACTTGCCCGTTGATTGGCAAGCCATTGAGATAAATGGATCTTTAAGAAGAAGACGGACGTGGGCGGTAATGTTACCGTCTATGAAGCTCGACTTGTGGGAAAGAGTCTTTTCACAAGTTCAAGGAGTTGACTACGATGAGAATTTCTCACCTGTAGCGATGCTTAAGTCCGTCGGAATCATGTTAGCATTAGCTGTATTTTTCGTTTATGAAATCTGACAGATGGATGTCAAAACAAGTTTTCTTACCAGTTTCCGTAAGAAAAGGTTGTATGTGATACAATAAAAGGTTTTGTCGATCCTAAGGATGCTAAAAGGTATGCTAGGTCCAGCAATCCTTCTATGGACTAGAACAAGCATCTCGGAGTCAGAATATATGCTTTGATAGAGTGATCAAAGCTTTTAGGTTTATACAATGTTTGATAGAAACTTGTATTTACAAGAAAGTGAGTGGGAGCACTACAACATTTCTGATAAGTATATGTGGATGACATATTGTAGATCCGAAATAATGTAGAATTTCCGGAAAGCATAAACGGTTGTTTGAAGAGTGTTTTTCAAAGAAAGACCTGGATAAAGCTGCTTACATATTGGGCATCAAGATCTATAGAAATAGATCAAGACGCCTGATGATACTTTCAAAGAACGCTCACCTTGACATGTTTTTGAAGGAGTTCAAAATAGATCAGTCAAAGAAAGGGTTCTTACCTGAGTTGTAAGGTGTGAAGTTGAGTAAGGCTCAAAGCTTGACCACGACAAAAGAAAGAGGAAGGACGAAGGTCGTCCCCTATGCTCTTGTCATAGGCTCTATACGGTATGCCATGCTGAGTATCGCACATGATGTGTGCCTTGCCACATGTCTGGCAAGAGGGTACAAAGGTGATCTAGGACTGGATCACCAGATAGCGGTCAAAATTGTCCTTAGAGGAATAAGGAAATGTTTCTCGGTTATGGAGGTGATAAAGAGTTCGACGTAAAGAGTTACGTCGATGCAAGCTTAACACCTATCCGGATAGCTCTGAGTAGAGATACTGGATACGTATAATGGAGCAACAATTTGGAATAGCTCCAAGTGGAACATGGTAGCAGCATCTACGATATGACATAAATTTTGCGAAATACATAGGGATCTGAATATGGCAAGACCCGTTGAATACAACCTCTCTCACAAGCATAACATGATCAAACCCAGAACTCTTTGAGTGTTTATCACATAGTGATGTGAACTAGATCATTGAGTCTAGTAGACTCTTGGATGTTGGTCACATGGCGATGTGACCTGTGAGTGTTAATCACATGGCGATGTGAACTAGATTATAGACTCTAGTGCAAGTGGGAGACTGTTGGAAATATGCCCTAGAGGCAACAATAAATTAGTTATTATATCATATTTCATTGTTCATGATAATCGTTTATTATCCATGCTAGAATTGTATTGATAGGAAACTCAGATACATGTGTGGATACATAGACAACACCATGTCCCAAGTAAGCCTCTAGTTGACTAGCTCGTTGATCAATAGATGGTTACAGTTTCCTGACCATGGACATTGGATGTCATTGATAACGGGATCACATCATTAGGAGAATGATGTGATGGACAAGACCCAATCCTAAGCCTAGCACAAGATCGTGTAGTTCGTATGCTAAAGCTTTTCTAATGTCAAGTATCATTTCCTTAGACCATGAGATTGTGCAACTCCCGGATACCGTAGGAGTGCTTTGGGTGTGTCAAACGTGACAACGTAACTGGGTGGCTATAAAGGTACACTACAGGTATCTCCGAAAGTGTCTGTTGGGTTGGCACGAATCGAGGCTGGGATTTGTCACTCCGTGTAAACGGAGAGGTATCTCTGGGCCCACTCGGTAGGACATCATCATAATGTGCACAATGTGACCAAGGAGTTGATCACGGGATGATGTGTTACGGAACGAGTAAAGAGACTTGCCGGTAACAAGATTGAACAAGGTATTGGGATACCGACGATCGTATCTCGGGCAAGTACAATACCACTGGACAAAGGGAATTGAATACGGGATTGATTGAATCCTCGACATCGTGGTTCATCCGATGAGATCATCGTGGAACATGTGGGAGCCAACATGGGTTTCCAGATCCCGCTGTTGGTTATTGGCCGGAGAGTTGTCTCGGTCATGTCTGCATGGTTCCCGAACCCGTAGGGTCTACACACTTAAGGTTCGATGACGCTATGGATATTAGGAAGACTTGTATGTGATTACCGAATGTTGTTCGGAGTCCCGTATGAGATCCGGGACGTCACGAGGAGTTCCGGAATGGTCCGGAGGTAAAGATTTATATATGCAAAGTTGTTGTTCGGGTTCCGGGAAAAGTTCGGTTTTTTCCGGTATTGTACCGGGAAGGTTCCAGAGGATTCCGGAGGTCCGGAAAATGTTCCACCACGTCCAATATAGCAGCATGGGCTGTAGGGGGGGCGCCCTAACCTTAATGGGCCAAGGGCACCAGCCCCCCCAAGGCCCATGCGCATGGGAGAGGGGAAACCCTAAGGGGGAGGGCCTTCACTTGACTTGGGAGGCACTCCTACCCCCTTGGCTGCCGCCCCCAACCCTAGATGGGATCTAAGGGGGGCCGGCCCCCTCTCTCCCCACCTATAAATAGTGGAGGGGTGGGAGGGCGGCCACACCCTTGAACCTGGCGCAACCCCTCCCCTCCAATACCTCTCCTCCTCCGCGTGAGCTTGGCGAAGCCCTGCCGGAGAACTGCCACTCCATCACCACCACGCTGTCGTGCTGCTGTTGGACTATCTTCCTCAACCTCTCACTCCTCCTTGCTAGATCAAGCCATGGGAGACGTCTCCATTCCGTTCGTGTGTTGAACGCGGAGGTGCCGTCCGTTCGGCGCTAGGATCATCGGTGATTTGGAACACGGCGAGTATGACTCCATCAACCCCGTTTACTTGAACGCTTCCGCTTATCGATCTAGAAGGGTATGTAGATGCACTCTCCTTCCCCTCATTGCTAGATTACTCCATAGATTGATCTTGGTGATGCGTAGAAAATTTTAAATTTCTGCTACGATCCCCAACAGTCGGTGTCGGGAGGGCGGCGCAGCTGCCTAGCAACGTCGATCGGTGTCGGGGCAGGGCGGCGCAGCAGTAGCCTGGCGGCGTCGGCGTGGATCGACATCGGGCAGGGCGTCGGCGTCGAGAGGAGAATGGGAGGTGGGGGATTTCCTAAGTGTTTTCTTATATAGACGAAGCATTGGTCCTGGTTTGTGGCAGCAACCGGGACCAATGCAGTCCTTTAGTCTCGGTTGGTGCCACCAACTAAGACCAAAGGTCTCTTTTCAGTAACCCAAAGGGCGGGAAATAGAGGGCTTTGGTCCCGGTTGGTGGCACCAACCGGGACTAAAGGTGGACATTGGTGCCGGTTGGTACCACGAACCAGGACCAATGCGCACCTTTAGTCCCGGTTGGTGGCACCAACTGGGACCAAAGGCCTGGCGCTGCCTGCGGCCAAAACTTTAGTCCCACCTCGCTAGTTGAGAGGGGCTCCGAGTGGTTTATAAGTCCCACTCCGGCTGCCCTCTCGAGCTCCTCTCAAATGCAGGCTTATGGGCCTAATATGACACTATGTTGCCTGTGGGCCTACTGGGCCTTCTGCGGGCCTGAATCCTGGCCCATAGTTGGGTTTCTAGTCGTATTCAGGCCATGGAGGCCTAGTAGGTGGCATTTTTTTTCCTGTTTTTTGTTTTCTTTTTGCTTTATTTATTTTACTTTGTTTCTACTTACAGCAAAATACTTATTGTTTTTCCTTGATTCTGTTTGCTTTCAGGTAATAAAAATTATAAATTGTCTATTAGTGCCATTAGTTTTCCAATTTAATAGTTTAAATTTGAACTTTTTGCAATTTGTGTGAATCACTAGTTTGTGAATAACTTTACTATGAAAGTTGTCATGGTATCATCATTTCACCCACATAGCATGTGCACAAAAGTAGAGAGGGTTACGGCAAAAACTTATTTTTCTGAAAAGGTTGAAAGTTGGCATGGTGTAGACTGCATTGCGCCTCTCTTTTATTTTTGGTAACTTATTACAACTCCGGAATTCTTGTGTGTTCAAAATGCAACATTTGAGATATCAGGGTTTCATACGGAAACTCGTCTGTTGCAACAGGCATTTCAAATGAACTACGAAAAGGTTGAAAGTTGGCATGGTATCATCATAATAGTTGTGGAGAGAAAGTTTTCACTTTTTCTTTGGTTGTGTCCATTGCTTATTGCGCCGTAACCATGGATAATCTTCATCGTTTATCAGGATGCTTGGGTCAGCCTTGACTTTGAAGGGAGGAATTTCATGAAACTTTTCATAATCTTCGGACATGTCTGTCTTGCCCTCCACTCCCACGATGTCCCTTTTTCCTGAAAGAACTATGTGGCGTTTTGGCTCATTGTATGATGTATTCACTTCCTTATCTTCTCTTTTTCTCGGTTTGGTAGACATGTCCTTCACATAGATAACCTATGCCACATCATTGGCTAGGACGAACGGTTCTTTAGTGTACCCAAGATTGTTCAGATCCACTGTTGTCATTCCGTACTGTGGGTCTACCTGTACCTCACCTCCTGACAGATTGACCCATTTGCACTTAAACAAAGGGACCTTAAAATCATGTCCGTAGTCAAGTTCCCATATGTCCACTATGTAACCATAATATGTGTCCTTTCCCCTCTCGGTTGCTGCATCAAAGCGGACATCGCTGTTTTGGTTGGTGCTCTTTTGATCTTGGGCGATCGTCTAAAATGTATTCCCATTTATATCTTATTCTTTGTAAGTCAGTACAGTCGAAGATGGTCCCCTGGACAACGAGTACAACTCATCACAAACAGTGTTGTCACCTCTGAGACGTGTTTCCAACCAACTACTGAAAGTCCTGATGTGTTCACATGTAATCCAGTCGTCACACTGCTCCGGGTGTTTGGAGCGCAGACTGTTCTTGTGTTCATCGACATACAGGGTCACCAAGGTAGAGTTCTGTAGGACTGTGTAGTGTGCTTGAGACAAAGAATGCCCGTCCCTGCATATTATTGAGTGCCCTCCAAGCGTGCCCTTTCCAGTCATTCTCCCCTCATACCACGATTTAGGGAGACCTATCTTCTTAAGGCCAGGAATGAAGTCAACACAAAACCCAATGACATCCTTTGTTTGATGGCCCATGGAGATGCTTCCTTCTGGCCTAGCACGGTTACGAACATATTTCTTTAGGACTCCCATGAACCTCTCAAAGGGGAACATAATGTGTAGAAATATGGGCCCCAGAATGACAATCCCGTCGACTAGATGAACTAGGACGTGCGTCATGATATTGAATAAGGATGGTGGGAACACCAGCTAGAAACTGACAAGACATTCTGCCACATCACTCCTTAGCCTTGGTATGATTTTTGGATCGATCACCTTTTGAGAGATTGCATTGAGGAATGCACATAGCTTCACAATGGCTAATCGGATGTTTTCTGGTAGAAGCCTCCTCAATGCAACCGGAAGTAGTTGCGTCATAATCACGTGGCAGTCATGAGACTTTAGGTTCTGGAACTTTTTCTCTAGCATATTTATTATTCCCTTTATATTCGACGAGAAGCCAGGCGGGACCTTCATACTGAGCAGGCATTCAAAGAAGATTTCCTTCTCTTCTTTGGTAAGAGCGTAGCTGGCAGGACCTTCATACTGCTTTGGAGGCATGCCGTCTTTTTCGTGCAAACGTTGCAGGTCCTCCCGTGCCTCAGGTGTATCTTTTGTCTGACCATACATGCCCAAGAAGCCTAGCAGGTTCACGCAAAGGTTCTTTGTCACGTGCATCACGTCGATTGAAGAGCGGACCTCTAGGACTTTCCAGTAGGGTAGGTCCCAAAATATAGATCTCTTCTTCCACATGGGTGCGCGTCCCTCAGCGTCATTCGGAACAGCTAGTCCGTCGGGACCCTTTCCAAAGATTACGTGTAAATCATTGACCATACCAAGTATGTGATCACCACTACACATGGTGGGCTTCTTCCGGTGATCTGCCTCGCCTTTGAAATGCTTGCCTTTCTTTCGACATTGATGGTTGGTCGGAAGAAATCGATGATGGCCTAGGTACACATTCTTCCTGCATTTTTCCAGGTATATACTTTCGGTGTCAGCTAAACAGTGCGTGCATGCGTGGTATCCCTTGTTTGTCTGTCCTAAAAGGTTACTGAGAGTGGGCCAATCATTGATGGTTACAAACAGCAACGCGTGCAGGTTAAATTCCTCCTGTTGGTGCTCATCCCACACACGTACACCGTTTCCATTCAATAGCTGTAAAAGTTCTTCAACTAATGGCCTTAGGTACACATCAATGTCGTTGTCGGGTTGCTTAGGGCCTTGGATGAGAATTGGCATCATAATGAACTTCCGCTTCATACATAGAGTCACGGGCCAGGTGCTGTGATTGCTGCTCTGCTCCCCGAAAGGATTAATGCCATCCGTGCTTAAACCAAACCATACATTCCTTGGGTCACCTGCAAACTCAGCCCAGTACTTTCTCTCGATTTTTTTCCACTGCGACCCATCAGCGGGTGCTCTCAACTTCCCGTCTTTCTTATGGTCCTCTCTGTGCCATCGCATCAGCTTGGCATGCTCTTTGTTTCCGAACAGATGTTTCAACCGTGGTATTATAGGAGCATACCACATCACCTTCACAGGAACCCTCTTCTTGGGGGGCTCGCCGTCAACATCACCAGGGTCATCTCGTCTGATCTTATACCGCAATGCACCGCATACCGGGCATGCGTTCAAATCCGCATATGCACCGCGGTAGAGGATGCAGTCATTAGGGCATGCATCTATCTTCTGCACCTCCAATCCTAGAGGGCATACGACCTTCTTTGCTGCGTACGTACTGTTGGGAAATTCGTTATCCTTTGGAAGCTTCTTCTTCAATATTTTCAGTAGCTTCTCAAATCCTTTGTCACGCACAACATTATCTGCCTTCCACTACAGCAATTCCAGTACGGTACCGAGCTTTGTGTTGCCATCTTCGCAATTGGGGTACAACCCTTTTTTGTGATCCTCTAACATGCGATCGAACTTCAGCTTCTCCTTTTGACTTCTGCACCGTGTCCTTGCATCGACAATGACCCGGTGGAGATCATCATCATCGTGCACATCGTCTGGTTCTTCTTGATCTTCAGCAGCTTCCCCTGTTGTAGCATCATGGTATTCAGGGGGCACATAGTTTTCATCGTCCTCTTCTTCTTTGTTGTCTTCCATCATAACCCCTATTTCTCCGTGCTTCGTCCAAACATTATAGTGTGGCATGAAACCATTATAAAGCAGGTGGGTGTGAAGGATTTTTTGGTCAGAGTAAGACTTCGTATTCCCACATATAGGGCATGGAAAACGCATAAAACCTTTATGCTTGTTTGTCTCAGCCACTTCGAGAAAATTATGCAGGCCCTTAATGTACTCGGAGGTGTGTCTATCACCGTACATCCATTGCCGGTTCATCTGCGTGCATTATATATAATTATGTGTGTCAAAAGTAAGAAAATTAGACAAGTATCTATCTAAAGTAAGAATTGTTTTTCTTTCAGAAAGAAGATAAGAACAAGAGGCTCACCACGGGCGATCGACGGCGGTGAAGACGGGGACGGGATGTGACAGACCGCTAAACCTATGCAAATCTCAGGGGAAATGGAGCTTGGAGGTCGAGCTTCGAGAGGAGAAAACTTAACTAGCATGGCTCGGGCATTTCATCGAACACCTCATGTGCATAGGAGGTGAGCTAGAGCACCCAAATGCCCTCCCCTCGCTGGCCAAAAAACAGAGCAGTGTAGACTGCTCTACTCGCCGGCGAGTGGGTATATATAGGCAACTCATTTATCCCGGTTCGTGGCTGGAACCAGGACTAAAGGCACCCCTTCTGTCCTGGTTCTAAGAACGAACCAGGACCAATGGTTGTGGGCCAGGAGCGAGGCCCGTTGGTCCCGGTTCGTGCCTAGAACCGGGACAAATTGGTCCGCATAAACTGGGAGCAAATGCCTCCCGAGGCCCGGCCAGGCCCCTGGGCGCACGAACCGGGACGTATGCCCCCCATGGGTCCCGGTTCTTGACTAAACCGGGACTAATGGGCTTGGCAGGCTCCAACCAAAGCCTTGTTTTCTACTAGTGCACCACCCCGTCGGAGATATATATATCCACGGTGGTGAGCGTTGGCACGTGCTAGTATATATATGCTGTCGTGTGCGCATCGGCCGAAGATGTTTCAGATCCCAATTCATCAAGAGTTCGGCTTCCAACGTGCGCGAGCTCTGAGCCCATCAGTGCGAACCATCTCAAATCTCTTTTGCTATTACAAACGGAGCAGCCCAAGTTCCTTTTCAAAACCTAGTTTAGTATATATTGTTTGAGAGCAACTAGTTAGCAAGCGTTTCTTTGGTAGCCTCGCAACAATCACTTGCAGGTGGGCTGAGAGCGCACCACTTGGCGCGCTCTTAGCCATAGCCATGTGTAGCGTCTTGTGTGCTCCCTCTGGATTTTTTCCCACGCGTTTTCGGCCTTTTAGATGGTTTTGTTTTGTTTTTATCAACTTTCCGGTTTTTCACTGGTCTTTCTTAGTTTTTGACAAAAAAGTAAAAAAAATATTCACGAAAAGCGTGTTTTTGTTTTTGCTTTTTTGAGAGGCACGATTTTGCTTTCACGAAAGGCATGGTTTTGCTTCCGCGAGAGGCACGGCCTTTCCTCTCGAAAACAAAACAAAACGTGTTTCACTTTTTTCTTTCTTTCCTTGAGAGGTGATACGTCTCCAACGTATCTATAATTTTTGATTGCTCCATGCTATATTATCTTCTGTTTTGGACATTGTTGGGCTTTAATATCCAGTTTTATATTGTTTTTGGGACTAACCTACTAACCGGTGGCCCAACCCATAATTGATGTTTTTTGCCTATTTTGGGGTTTCAAAGAAAAGGAATATCACACGGAGTCCAAACGGAAAGAAACCTTCGGGAACGTGATTTTTGGAACGAACAAGATCCAGGAGACTTGGACCCTACGTCAAGCAACCAATAGGGGAGCCACGAGGTAGGGGGGCGCGCCTACCCCCCCCCCCCCCCCCCCAGGCGCGCCCTCCACCCTCATGGGCCCCTATTGCTCCACCGACGTACTCCTTCCTCCTGTATATACCTACGTACCCCCAAACGATCAGATACGGAGCCAAAACCCTAATTCCACCGCCGTAACTTTCTGTATCCACGAGATCCCATCTTGGGGCTTGTTCCGGAGCTCCGCCGGAGGGGGCATTGATCACGAAGGGCTTCTACATCAACACCATAGCCTCTCCGATGAAGTGTGAGTAGTTTACCTCAGACCTTCGGGTCCATGGTTATTAGCTAGATGGCTTCTTCTCCCTTTTTGGATCTCAATACAAAGTTCTCCCCCTATCTTGTGGAGATCCATTCGATGTAATCTTCTTTTGCGGTGTGTTTGTTGAGACCGGTGAATTGTGGGTTTATGATCAAGTTTATCTATGAACTATATTTGAATCTTCTCTGAATTCTTTTATGTATGATTGGTTATCTTTGCAAGTCTCTTCTAATTATCAGTTTGGTTTGGCCTACTAGATTGATCTTTCTTGCAATGGGAGAAGTGCTTAGCTTTGGGTTCAATCTTGCGATGTCCTTTCCCAGTGACAGTAGGGGCAGCAAGGCACGTATTGTATTGTTTCCATCGAGGATAACAAGATGGGGTTTTCATCATATTGCATGAGTTTATCCCTCTACATCATGTCATCTTGCTTAAAGCGTTACTCTATTCTCTTGAACTTAATACTCTAGATGCATGCTGGATAGCGGTCGATGTGTGGAGTAATAGTAGTAGATGCAGGCAGGAGTCGGTCTACTTGTCTTGGACGTGATTCCTATATACATGATCATACCTAGATATTCTCATAACTATGCTCAATTCTGTCAATTGCTCAACAATAATTTGTTCACCCATTGTAAAATATCTATGCTCTTGAGAGAAGCCACTAGTGAAACTATGGCCCCCGGGTCTATCTTCATCATATAAATCTTCCAATACTTAGTTATTTTCATTGCTTTTATTTTACTTTTCATCTTTATCATAAAAATACCAAAAATATTATCTTATCATATCTATCAGATCTCACTCTCGTAAGTGACCGTGTAGGGATTGAGAACCCCTTATCGCGTTGGTTGCGAGGATTTATTTGTTTTGTGTAGGTGCGAGGGACTGGCGCGTAGCCTCCTACTAGATTGATACCTTGGTTCTCAAAAACTGAGGGAAATACTTACGCTACTTTGCTGCTCCACCCTTTCCTCTTCAAGGGAAAACCAACGCAAGTGCTCAAGAGGTAGCCTCTGTTTATTATTTAGTTAATTATTTTTGAAGATGATTAGTAGATAAATTCCTCATGTCCAGTAATTTATTTGAGATTTTTTGGGGTTCCATATCTTGCGCTAGCTACAGATTACTACAGACTGTTCTGTTTTTGACAGATTCTGTTTTTCGTGTGTTGTTTGCTTATTTTGATGAATCTATGGCTAGTAAAATAGTTTATAAACCATAGAGAAGTTGGAATACAGTAGGTTCAACACCAATATAAATAAAGAATGAGTTCATTACAGTACCTTGATGTGGTCTTTTGTTTTCTTTCGCTAACGGAGCTCACGAGATTTTCCACTTTAAGTTTTGTGTTGTGAAGTTTTCAAGTTTTGGGTTAAGGATTTCATGGATTATGGAACAAGGAGTGGCAAGAGCCTAAGCTTGGGGATGCCCGTGGCACCCCCAAGATAATCTAAGGATACCAAAAAGCCAAAGCTTGGGGATGCCCCGGAAGGCATCCCCTCTTTCGTCTACTTCCATCGGTAACTTTACTTGGAGCTATATTTTTATTCACCACATGATATGTGTTTTGCTTGGAGCGTCTTGTATGATTTGAGTCTTTTCTTTTTAGTTTAACACAATCATCTTTGATGTACACACCTTTTGAGAGAGACACACTTGATTCGGAAATTATTAGAATACTCTATGTGCTTCACTTATATCTTTTGACTTATATAGTTTCGCTCTAGTACTTCACTTATATCTTTTAGAGCGTGGGAGGTTGATAGCAGCTCCGAGTGGCGCCCCAGGGATAAGCCCCTGGCCGAATCGTAAGTACTCAAAGATGCACACAAATAACCAGCCTCTTTACTTCATAATTTTAACATGTTAAATCATGCACTTGCAGTCCGGCTCGTTCCGACCTCGAGGGATCCTCATCTTCGGGAAATTCGCTAGATCCGAAGGTGATGGACAGTGGGTCCCTTCCAGTGGCCTCCTCTCGCAAGGCCATGGATGATGCTGAAGTGCTGTCCTGAAGGACCCTCCCGGCTCAGGGGGAGGCGCAGGAGGCCCTCACGGTGGCGCCAGAGGATGATATATCGGCCGCCAAACACATGGGGGAGTAGATCCTCATGGAGACAGGCGATGGGGGCAATATCCAATTTGGCCCCCAGCCGAATATGATCCCGGAGACCTATACGGCTCCAGAATCCGGCAAGCAGCCTCCTTCGAAAGAAGGAGGTGCGCTGATTCCACCGGTGCCCTCTGTCCATCCAGAGACACCGGATACTCTACTGGAAGCGCTGCAAAGTGCTTCCATTGTTGAGGAACACCGTACCCTCATGGGTATGGTGGTTGAGAGGATTCAATATGCAAAGAGCGGACTAACCGAAGCCTGCACAAGCCTTCTAATAGGCTTTGAGGTAGACACAATTGTATAAAAAGAATGTCATAGTATAGACAGTAGCCGCTGAGACTTTGTCCGGTGTTCGGAAAGAAAAGCCGGACAGAGGATCAAGTAATTTTCACAGGAGACTAACTAAATATGTCTTATGTGAATAAGCAGGCATCGTTGTTGGCCGCAACCTCTCATGCTGCTGAGGTCTCCGGACTAAAGCATAGTCTGGAGCGGGCCGAGGAAGAGCTCGGCCGTGTAAAAAAGCAGCTAGAAGACAAGCAAGGTATGCAATGACCTTGTGTATATTCGGAAAGGATGAATGATTTGTGCTGACCATAGAGCCATGATATTTATTAGTGGCGGCGACCGAGGTGGAGGCCCTCAAGAAGGCGCTGGCCGAGGCTGAGGAGAGAGTGTCAAAGGAACAAGCCGCCCGTGAAAAGCATGAGGCCAAGGTTGGTGAGGTCCAGCAGGAGCTCCAGGACGTTGATACGTCTCCAACGTATCTATAATTTTTGATTGCTCCATGCTATTACATTATCTGTGTTGGATGCTAATGGGCTTTATTATATACTTTTATATTATTTTTGGGACTAACCTATTAACTGGAGACCCAGCCCAAATTGCTGTATTTTGCCTATTTCAGTGTTCCGTAGAAAAGGAATATCAAACGGAGTCCAAACGGAACGAAACCTTCAGGAGCGTGATTTTTGGAACAAACATGATCCAGAGGACTTGGAGTGGACGTCAAGCAACCAATGAGCAGGGCCGGCCCTGTGTTTCGGGAGGCCCTAGGCGAAATCGACGACATGGGCCCCTATGTCCTAAGTCCTAAGACAATATATATGTATGCGTGTGTTATATATAATTTATTAAAAGTAACTCTCAATCACACATCTTTAGTTTAAAATATGAGTATAATAATTCAAATGACTCCATCGAGAACAATAATAACCAAATTTGAACCGACTCCAGAAAAAACAATGGTACTAAAAAGATCGCAAAATGAAACTAACTTGACATGATTACCTCAAATAAGAACGAAATTAGACTGACTCCATCGACAACAATAATACTTCAGTGCTTCAAAAAAAGTTTCTTCGGGCATTTCTTGATGTGAAGTCATTAAGGGCACAATCAAGATCAACATTGTCCAAGATATCCTTCTCAATGCAGCACATAGCCAGGCCATTCAATCTATCTTGCAACATAGTTGACCTCAAATAACTTTTCAGTAGTTTCAGTTTAGAGAAACTTCTTTCAGCTGAGGCTACAGTCACAGGCACTGTTAAGAGGATCCGATAGGCAATAGAGACATTTGGATAGCAATCTACAGCCATAACAAATTGAAGAATCTCAAGCGCTGACATCAAACCATCTGGCAAAGTTACATGCAACACTTTTAACTCTGAGACAAAATCATGAAGATCGACATCGGATGATTTATCATCAGAAAAAGCTTTTGCAAAAGTAGCGCAACATTCATGTAGTTTGCTATCATCCAAGGACTTCAGATTTTTTGAATTGAATAAGAAACCAAACACCTTTTCAAATTTCTTCAACTGATTAAAGCGCCTGGTCAATGAAAGAATTGCATTGTCAATGATGACTAGAAAGTAATTAACTCCGAAGGATTCCATAGCTAACAATTGTATTTCTTCTTCTTGATCATTGATTTCATCATGATGCCTCTTTCTTTTCCGTTGACGTTTTGAAGGAAATTCTGGCTCTATGTCCATATCAGATGCAATGGCTTTTGCTATCTCAATACTATCTTGAAAGCCTTCATCTCTATACTTCTTAAAATATAATATGACCCCGTCAATGTGTTTTATAGTAGCATCAATGCACGCCATCTTTTCCTGCAACTTTTGGCTCACCATATTTAAAGAGAACAAAACATCATGCCAGATAACCATGCCAACTAAAGTTTCAAAATTCTCAAGTGCATTGACCAAAGATTGAGCATCACTTACAGCTGCTAGGTCATCAGTAGAAGTCTCTCCAATTCCTTCAAAGCTAAAATTACATGGATAGTTTGGTACCTGATAGGCTGCACACTCTTTATTCGACTCTCCCAACAAGTACTGGACAAAGGCTTGAGAGTTAGTTTTGTTCCTTTTGGAAGATTGTCAAGTAAAATCTTCCACCTTTTAGTAGAACGTGAAAACAACACGTATATCTGTTGTATAATACCAAAGAATGTAATAGCCTGTTTGCAAGATTTTGCCATATCACAAAGAGTGAGATTCAAACTATGACATGCACATGGCATATACAATGCTTTGGGGTTTTCTTTAAGGAAGCGACTCTGAACACCTTGGTATTGTCCTTTCATGTTGGAACCATTGTCATAACCTTGACCTCTCACATCAGCAGCATTCAAATCAAAAGAACTCAATGTATCCATCAATACCTTCAAAAGCCCCAACCCCGATGTGTCCTCAACCTTTAGGAACTCTAGGAAAAACTCCTTCACTCTCGGAAGGTTGCTTGACATATTGACACAACGCACAATGAGAGTCATTTGTTCTTCATGGCTCACATCCGGGGTACAATCCAGAATAACTGAAAAAGATTTGGCATCTTTGATGATCTTTAAAATTACATTTCTCACGGCATTAGCAAGAACTGAGATCAACTCGTTCTGGATTTTGTGGCCAAGATAGTGATGATGCATTTCACTATTTTGAATACGCCGGATGTGTTCTTGCATAACAGGATCAAATTCAGCAATCATTTCAATCGTGCCCAAAAAATTACCATTATTATCTTGATACAACTTCTCATTTGATCCACGAAAAGCCAAAGTATGTTTTGCAGGAAACTTCATAGCTGAAACTGTTCTTACTAGAACTTGTCTCCAACGCTCCTTCTCCTTTGCAATCCCCCTTTGCATATCATCATCAATTGTCTGATTTTTGCTTAGTCTCCACCTAACTTCATTCCATGTATTCATGTTTGTTAAATGGTCAACACTGTTCTCATGATCTTTGAGACGCGCACTCAAATGCTTCCGGTCATTCAATCCATCAGATGCCAGCATAGACTTGCTCAGTTTTGATTTGAACAACTTGCAACAAAAACAATATACTTTGTTTGCACCTTTGTGGTAAACCAACCACTTTCTGTCAACAAACTCACCATTACTTAACTTCCTAGAGTAAAAAACATATGAAAAGTATCTACCAATGGTGTCCTTCTCGAACTCCAGATCTGGTACTCTAATAGGTCCCTTCTCAATTAAAATATCCCTTTTGCTATTGCCAAGAACTTCCCGTGTTCTTGGATCAAAAACAAATGAAAGGGAATCTTCCTGTTCATCATTAGAGGAAGGCTGCAAATTTTCCTCCTCCATTGTACTGTCAGCATCAACTTCAAAATTTATTTGCTCCCCTGTGCTTGCACCAACTTCATTCACCTCAACATCTGGATTTTCATGCTCAGAAGTAGTTTCTTGCCCTTGTTCTTCACTGACATCAACATTGCTTGAAGATGTAAAGTAGTTATTCAAAGAACCCTTCAGTGCTAGAATTTTTAGATAACTTTCTTTCTTTTTCCTCCTTTTTCAGCACCCGACAATTGCTTCTTCTTAGGTAACATGGCAGGCTAATGTCCTAAAATCATGAAGAAAATATCAAAAGAGCATACAAAAAATTAGGAATTTATAGATCGGATGATTGGAACCCTAGACATGTTACATAGAATGACAAAAAATTGATAGATTGGATTACAATACGTACATACTAAATAAAGAATAAATATACTACTGAGATTTTCAAATTGAGGTTTGGGATGGACAGGAACATGGATGCGTACTTCTTGACTTCCGGTCGGATGCATACTTGTATAGGTATTGACGTATTGCCGCGGTGCTGGATGCCAAATGGCCGATTGGCCGGGCTGTTGTCTGCCTACCGGACTGCTTTGTGGCGGCGCCGGCGAGCCGACGAGGCAAGGGCGACGCGGCAAGGGCCAAGGGGCAGCGCCGAGCGAGCGAGAAGGCCGACGGGCGGGCGAGGGCGACGAACCTACGAAGGAAACGTCAAAACGAGCGTGAGTCACGGCGCCGCTTCGCCTACGCTTATCCATCAGCGATCGCTAGCTAGCTATATCTGGGCCACCTAGCCCATCCTATTTCTTTTCTTTAATTCTTTTGTAATTTTTACTTGCCTTTTGCTGGGCTATAGTATATGTATATACTCCATCATGTGCCCCCCCTTGCCTGGGCCCTGGGCCATCGCCCTGTCGCCCATGCCACAGGGTCAGCCCTGCCAATGAGGCGGCCACAAGGCAGGGGGCGTGCCTACCCCCCTGGGCATGCCCTCCACCCTCGTGGGCCCCTCGTGGCTCCACCGACCTACTTCTTCCTCCTATATATACCTACGTACCCTGAAAACATTGGGGAGCACCAGAAACCCTATTTTCACAGCAGCAACCTTCTATACCCAAGAGATCCCATCTTGGGGCCTTTTCCGGAGCTCCGCTAGAGGGGGCATTGATCACGGAGGGCCTCGACATCAACTCCATGGCCCCTCCGATGATGTGTGAGTAGTTTACCTCAGACCTTCGGGTCCATAGCTAGTAGCTAGATGGCTTCTTCTCTCTCTTTGGATCTCAATACAAAGTTCTCCTCGATTCTCTTGGAGATCTATTCGATGCAATCTTCTTTTGCGGTGTGTTTGTCGAGATCCGATGAATTGTGGGTTTATGATCAAGTTTATCTATGAACAATATTTGAATCTTCTCTGAATTATTTTATGTATGATTGGTTATCTTTAAAAGTCTCTTCGAATTATCAGTTTGGTTTGGCCTACTAGATTGATCTTTCTTGCAATGGGAGAAGTGCTTAGCTTTGGGTTCAATCTTGCGGTGCTCAATCCCAGTGACAGAAAGGGAAACGACACATATTGTATTGCATCGAGGATAAAAAGATGGGGTTTATATCATATTGCATGAGTTTATCCCTCTGCATCATGTCATCTTGCTTAAGGCGTTACTCTGTTTTATGAACTTAATACTCTAGATGCATGCTGAATAGCGGTCAATGTGTGGAGTAATAGTAGTAGATGCAGGCAGGAGTCGGTCTACTTGTCACGGACGTGATGCCTATATACATGATCATACCTAGATATTCTCATAATTATTCGCTTTTCTATCAATTGCTCGATAGTAATTTGTTGACCCACCGTGATACTTATGTTATCTTGAGAGAAGCCACTAGTGAAACCTATGGCCCCCGGGTCTATTCTCCATCATATAAGTTTCCAATCTATTTTATTTTGCAATCTTTACTTTCAATCTATATCATAAAAATACCAAAAATATGTATCTTATTATTATTATCTCTATCAGATCTCACTCTTGCATGTGGTCGTGAAGGGATTGACAACCCCTTTATCGCATTGGTTGCGAGGTTCTTATTTGTTTGTGTAGGTATGAGGTGACTCATGCATGGTCTCCTACTGGATTGATACCTTGGTTCTCAAAAACTGAGGGAAATACTTACGCTGCTTTGCTGCATCACCCTTTCGTCTTCAAGGGAAAACCAACGCATGCTCAAGAGGTAGCAAGAAGGATTTCTGGCGCCGTTGTCGGGGAGATCCACGATAAGTCAAGACATACTAAGTACCCATCACAAACTCTTATTCCTCGCATTACATTATTTGCCATTTGCCTCTCGTTTTCCTCTCCCCCACTTCACCCTTGCCATTTTAATCACCCTTCTTCTGTTCGTCTTTTTGTTTGCTTTGATGTCTTACTTGGCCCGTTTGCTCGTTTGGTTGGAATAGTTGTTTATTTATTCCTAAATAGAGAATCTAAGATATATGGATCCTCATCCGCTTGCTAATCTTTTTAATATGTCCAATTATGATGAACCAATTGCTAGTGAGTTTTGTGCACTAGATTATCTTTATGAAGTTTTTCTCGAAATTCGTGAATCTAAAAATTGTGATAAAGTAATTTATGGAGTGATTCATGATGTATCTTTGAATAAAAAGCATGATTGCCATGATGATAGTATATATTCTATTAATGTCAATTGTGCTTATAATATGCAAAACCCTAAGCTTGGGGATGCTAGTTTTGCTATGTCTACTACTTATTGCAATGATCATGATTGGGGTGATTCTTCTTTTGATCTTGAAAAATTATTTAAGCCCCATGATGAATATGAGATTGATAAGAATGTTTGCAATAATATTGAACGTGGGTTTGGAAGAGTGTCAACTTTAGATCCCACATATTTGGAGAATGTTCAATCTTATGAAATTTTTGATAAAAGTGGGTTTGGAGAGGTCATAACTTTAGCTAATGTTAATCCCACTATTTTGGAAGAGTGTCAACTTTGCATACGTGTGGATCTTGTTAATAATATGTTTTGTGATAGCTATACTATTGAGAGGAAATATGGTTGTAGAAATTTTCATGTTACTAAACTACCTCTCGTTATGTTGAGATTGCTATTGTTTCTTTCCGCTTCCTTGCATATGCTAGTTTTTGCTTGCCTTGATAATTTTTTTGCCTATAATATGCCTATGCATAGGAAGTATGTTATACTTAGATGTGTTTGTCACATGTTTTATGATGCTCTCTTTGTGCTTCAATTCTTGTCTTTCATGTGAGCATCGTTGAAATCTTATGCCTAGCTTTAGGGCTTTAAAGAAAAGCGCTTGTTGGGAGACAACCCAATATTTTTCCTTGCTGTTATTAAATAAATAATTTATCTAGCCTCTATTTTGGTTGTTGTTTTTGTGTTTAATTAGTGTTTGTGCCAAGTAGAACCGTTGGGAAGACTTGGGGAAAGTCTTTTTGATCTTGCTGTAAAAAACAGAAACTTTAGCGCTCGCGAGAATTGCTGCCATTTGTTTTACTGGAGAGTGACATTTAGTTAATTCTTTTTGCAGATGATTAATAGATAAATTCCTCACTTCTAGCAATTTATTTAAGAATTTTTGGGGTTCCGGAAGTATTCGGAACCTACAGATTACTACAGACCGTTCTGTTTTTGACAGATTCTGTTTTTCGTGTGTTGTTTGCTTATTTTGATGAATCTATGGCTAGTAATAGAGCTTATAAACCATAGAAAAGTTGGAATACAGTAGGTTTAACACCAATATAAATAAAGAATGATTTCATTACAGTACCTTGAAGTGGTGGTTTGTTTTCTTTTACTAACGGAGCTCACGAAGATTTTCTTTTAAGTTTTGTGTTGTGAAGTTTTCAAGTTTTGGGTAAAGATTTGATGGATTATGGAACAAGGAGTGGCAAGAGCCTAAGATTGGGGATGCCCAAGGCACCCCAAGTTAAATCTAAGGACACCAAAAAGCCTAAGCTTGGGGATGCCCCGGAAGGCATCCCCTCTTTTGTCTTCGTTCATCGGTAACTTTACTTGGAGCTATAATTTTTATTCACCACATGATATGTGTTTTGCTTGGAGCGTCTTGTATGATTTCAGGCTTTGCTTTTTAGTTTACCACAATCATCCTTGCTGTACACACATTTTGATAGAGACACACATGAATCGGAATTTATTAGAATACTCTATGTGCTTCACTTTTATCTTTTGAGCTATATAGTTTTTGCTCTAGTGCTTCACTTATACCGTTTGGAGCATGGTGGTGGTTTTATTTTATAGAAATAATTGATCTCTCATGCTTCACTTATATTATTTTGAGGGTCCTTTAGAACAACATGGTAATTTTCTTTTAGTAATAATAAAAGCTTTCATATAAGTGCATTGAATACTATGAGAAGTTTGATACTTGATAATTGTTTTGAGATATGGAGATGGCGATATTAGAGTCATGCTAGTTGAGTAGTTGTGAATTTGAAAAATACTTGTGTTGAAGTTTGTGATTCCCGTAGCATGCACTTACGGTGAACCGTTATGTGATGAAGTCGGAGCATGATTTATTAATTGATTGCCTTCCTTGTGAGTGGCGGTCGGGGACGAGCGATGGTCTTTTCCTACCAATCTATCCCCCTAGGAGCATGCGAGTAGTACTTTGTTTCGGTAACTAATAGATTTTTGCAATAAGTATGTGAGTTCATGACTAAGCTTGAGTCCATGGATTATATGCACCCTCACCCTTCCACATTTTCTAGCCTCTCTATTACCGCACACTTTTCGCCGGTATCATACACCCACCATATACCTTCCTCAAAACAGCCAGCATACCTATCTATTATGGCATTTCCATAGCCATTCCGAGATATATTGCCAAGCAACTTTCCACCGTTCCGTTTGTTATGACACGCATCATTATTGTCATATTGCCTTGCATGATCATGTAGTTGACATCGTATTTGTGGCAAAGCCAACGTTCATAATTCTTTCATACATGTCACTCTTGATTCATTACATATCCCGGTACACCGCCGGAGTCATTCACATAGAGTCATATTTTGTTCTAAGTATTGAGTTGTAATTCTTGAGTTGTAAGTAAAATGAAGTGTGATGATCATCATTATTAGAGCATTGTCCCAGTGAGGAAAGGATGATGGAGACTATGATTCCCCCACAAGTCGGGATGAGACTCTGGACGAAAACAAAAGCAGCCAAAAGAGAAGAAAAAAAAGAAAGAAGGCCCAAAAAAAGAGAGAAAAAGAGAGAAGGGACAATGTTACTATCCTTTTTCCACACTTGTGCTTCAAAGTAGCACCATGATCTTCATGATAGAGAGTCTCCTATGTTGTCACTTTCATAAACTAGTGGGAATTTTACATTATAGAACTTGACTTGTATATTCCAATGATGAGCAAGCAAGTTGGATGCACACCCACTTAGTTTCTTTTGTTGAGCTTTCATATACTTATAGCTCTAGTGCATCTATTGCATGGCAACCCCTACTCACTCACATTTATATCTATTGATGGGCATCTCCATAGCCCGTTGATACGCCTAGTTGATGTGAGACTATCTTCTCCTTTTTGTCTTCTCCACAACCACCATTCTATTCCACATATAGTGTTATGTCCATGGCTCACGCTCATGTATTGCGTGAAAGTTGAAAAAGTTTGAGAACATCAAAAGTATGAAACAATTGCTTGCCTTGTCATCGGGATTGTGCATGATTTAATATTTTGTGTGATGAAGATAGAGCATAGCCAGACTATATGATTTTGTAGGGATAACTTTCTTTGGCCAGGTTATTTTGAGAAGACATGATTGCTTAGTTAGTATGCTTGAAGTATTATTATTTTTATGTCAATATTAAAATTTTATCTTGAATCTTTCAGATCTGAACATTCATGCCACAATAAAGAAAATTACATTGAGAAATATGTTTGGAAGCATTCCACATCAAAAATTCTATTTTTATCATTTACCTACTCAAGGACGAGCAGGAATTAAGCTTGGGGATGCTTGATACGTCTCCAATGTATCTATAATTTTTTATTGCTCCATGCTATTTTATTATCAGTTTTGGATGTTAATGGGCTTTATTTTACGCTATTATATTATTTTTGGGACTAACCTATTAACCGGAGGCCCAGCCCAAATTGCTATTTTTTGCCTATTTCAGTGTTCCGTAGAAAGGCAATATCAAACGGAGTCCAAACGGAATGAAACCTTCGGGAGCATGATTTTTGGAACAAACGTGATCCAGAGGACTTGGAGTGGAGGTCAAGCAACCAATGAGGCGGCCACGAGGCAGGGGTCGCGCCTACCCCCCTAGGCGCGCCCTCCACCCCTGTGGGCCCCTCGTGGCTCCACTGACCTACTTCTTCCTCCTATATATACCTGCGTACCCTGAAAACATCTGGGAGCACCACGAAACCCTATTTTCACCGCCGCAACCTTCTCTACCCAAGAGATCCCATCTTGGGGCCTTTTCCGGAGCTCCGTCGGAGGGGGCATTGATCACGGAGGGCCTCTACATCATCCATGGCCCCTCTGATGATGTGTGAGTAGTTTACCTCAAACCTTCGAGTCCATAGCTAGCAGCTAGATGGCTTATTCTCTCTCTTTGGATCTCAATACAAAGTTCTCCTCGATTCTATTGGAGATCTATTCGATGTAATCTTCTTTTGCGGTGTGTTTGTCGAGATCTGATGAATTGCGGGTTTATGATCAAGTTTATCTATGAACAATATTTGAATCTTCTCTGAATTATTTTATGTATGATTGGTTATCTTTGCAAGTCTCTTCGAATTATTAGTTTGGTTTGGCCTACTAGATTGATCTTTCTTGCAATGGGAGAAGTGCTTAGCTTTGGGTTCAATCTTGCAGTGCTCGATCCCAGTGACAGAAAGGGAAACGGCACGTATTGTAGTGTTGCCATCGAGGATAAAAATATGGGGTTTATATCATATTGCTTGAGTTTATCCCTCTACATCATGTCATCTAGCTTAAGGCGTTACTCTGTTCTTATGAACTTAATACTCTAGATGCATGCTGGATAGCGGTCGATGTGTGGAGTAATAGTAGTAGATGCAGGCAGGAGTCGGTCTACTTGTCACGGACGTGATGCCTATATACATGATCATACCTAGATATTGTCATAATTATTCGCTTTTCTATCAATTCCTCGATAGTAATTTGGTCACCCACCGTAATACTTATCCTATCTTGAGAGATGCCACTAATGAAACCTATGGCCCTGCTACCTCTTGAGTACTGCGTTGGTTTTCCCTTGAAGAGGAAAGGGTGATGCGGTAAAGCAGCGTAAGTATTTCCCTAAGTTTTTGAGAACCAAGGTATCAATCCAGTAGGAGACCACATGCGAGTCACCTCGTCCCTACACAAACAAATAAGAAACCACGCAACCAACGCGATAAAGAGGTTGTCATTCCCTTCATGACCACTTGCAAGAGTGAGATCTGATAGACATAATGATACTAAGATAAATATTTTTGGTATTTTGATGATATAGATTGAAAGTAAATATTGCAAAATAAAATAGATTGGAAACTTGCATGATGGAAAATAGACCCGGGGGCCATAGGTTTTACTAGTGGCTCCTCTCAAGATAGCATAAGTATTATGGTGGGTGAACAAATTACTGTCGAGCAATTGATAGAAAAGTGAATAATTATGAGAATATCTAGGTATGATCATGTATATAGGCATCGCATCCGTGACAAGTAGACCGACTCTTGCCTGCATCTACTACTATTACTCCACACATCGACTGCTATCCAGCATGCATCTAGAGTATTAAGTTCATAAGAACAGAGTAATGGCTTAAGCAAGATGACATGATGTAGAGGGATAAACTCAAGCAATATGATGTAAACCCCATATTTTTATCCTCGATGGCAACAATAAAATACGTGTCGTTTCCCTTTCTGTCACTGGGATCGAGCACCGCAAGATTGAACCCAAAGCTAAGCACTTCTCCCATTGCAAGAAAGATCAATATAGCAGGCCAAACCAAACTGATTTCGAAGAGACTTGCAAAGATAAAGCAATCATACATAAAAGAATTTAGAGAAGATTCAAATATTGTTCATAGATAGACTTGATCATAAACCCACAATTCATAGGATCTCGACAAACACACCGCAAAAGAAGATTACATCGAATAGATCTCCAAGAGAATCGACGAGAACTTTGTATTGAGATACAAAGAGAGAGAAGAAGCCATCTAGCTACTAGCTATGGACCCGAAGGTCTGAGGTAAACTACTCATACATCATCAGAGGGGCCATGGAGTTGATGTAGAGGTCCTTCGTGATCAATGCCCCTCCGGCGGAGCTCCGGAAAAGGCCCCAAGATGGGATCTCTTGGGTACAGAAGGTTGTGGCGGTGGAAATAGGGTTTCGTGGTGCTCCTGGATGTTTGCGGGGTACGTGGATATGTATAGGAGGAAGAAGTAGGTCGGTGGAGCAAGGGGGGGCCCACGAGGGTGGAGGGCGCACCAGGGGGGTAGGCGCGCCCCCCTGTCTCGTGGCCTCCTCGATTGTTTCTTGACGTCCACTCCATGTCCTCTGGATCACGTTTGTTCCAAAATCACGTTCCCGAAGGTTTCATTCCGTTTGGACTCCGTTTGATATTCCTTTTCTACAAAACATTGAAGTAGGCAAAAAAACAGCAATATGGAATGGGCCTGCGGTTAATAGATTAGTCCCAAAAATAATATAAAAGTGTAAAATAAAGCCCATTATCATCCAAAACAGATAATATAATACCATGGAACAATCAAAAATTATAGATACGTTGGAGACGTATCAAGCATCCCCAAGCTTAATTCATGCTCGTCCTCGAGTAGGTAAATGATAAAAAACAATTTTTTTGATGTGGAATGCTTTCTAGAATATTCTTTAATGTATTTTTATCTATTATGGTATGAATGTTCAGATCCAAAAGATTCAAGATAACAGTTTATTGTTGACATAAAAATAGTAATAGTCCAAGTATGCTAATCAAGCAATTATGTCTTATCAAAATACCATAACCAAAGAAAACTTATCCGTACAAATTCATATAGTTTGGCCATGCTTCATTTTTGCCACACAAAATGCTCTCATCATGCACAACCCCGATGACAAGCTAAGCAATTGCTTCATACTTAGCCTTTTCAAACTCTTTCAACTTTTACGCAGTATATGAGCGCGAGCCATGGACATAGCACTATGGGTGGAATAGAATATGATGATTGAGGTTGTGTGAGAAGACAAAAAGGGAGAAAGTCTCACATTGACGCGGTTAATCAATGGGCTATGGAGATGTCCACCAATTGATGTCAATGCAAGGAGTAGGGATTGCCATGCAACGGATGCACTAGAGCTATAATTATATGAAAGCTCATCGAATGAACTAAGTGGGTATGCATCCAACTCGCTTGCTCACGAAGACCTAGGGCATTTGAGGAAGCCCATCATTGGAATATACAGGCCAAGTTCTATAATGAAAAATTCCCACTAGTATATGAAAGTGACAACATAGGAGACTCTCTATCATGAAGATCATGGTGCTACTTTGAAGCACAAGTGTCGAAAAAGCATAGTAACATTGTCCCTTCTCTCTTTTTCTCTCATTTTTTTGGGCTTTCTTTTTTTGCCTCTTTTTTCGTCTGGAGTCTCATCTCGACTTGTGGGGGAATCATAGTCTCCATCATCCTTTCCTCACTGGGACAATGCTCTAATAATGATAATCATCACACTTATTTTTACTTACAACTCAAGAATTACAACTCAATACTTAGAACAAAATATGACTTTATGTGAATGCCTCCGGCGGTGTACCAGGATTGCGATGAATCAAGAGTGACATGTATGAAAAATTATGAATGGTGGCTTTGCCACAAATACGATGTCAACTACATGAACATGCAAAGCAATATGACAATGATGATGCGTGTCATAATAAATGGAACGGTGGAAAGTTGCATGGAAATATATCTCGGAATGGCTATGGAAACGCCAGAATAGTTAGGTATGGTGGCAGTTTTGAGGAAGATATAAGGAGGCTTATGTGTGATAGAACATATCATATCACGGGGTTTGGATGCATCGGTGAAGTTTGCACCAACTCTCAAGGTGAGAAAGGGCAATGCACGGTACCGAAGAGGCTAGCAATGATGGAAGGGTGAGAGTGTGTATAATCCATGGACTCAACATTAGTCATAAAGAACTCACATACTTATTGCAAAAATCTACAAGTCATCAAAACCAAGCACTACGCTCATGCTCCTAGGGGGATAGATTGGTAGGAAAAGACCATCGCTCGTCCCTGACCGCCACTCATAAGGAAAGCAATCAAAGAACACCCCATGCTTCAAATTTGTCACATAATGTTCACCATACGTGCATGCTATGGGACTTGCCAACTTCAACACAAGTATTCATCAATTTTACAATTACTCAACTAGCACACCTCTAATGTTACCACATTTATATCTCAAAACCATATATCAAGCATCCAGCTTCTCTTAGCATTTAAAATTTATAGCCAAAGTGAATTACCATGCTGTTCTAAAGGACTCTCAAAATAATATAAGTGAAGCATGAGATATCAATTATTCCTATAAAATAAAACCACCGCCGTGCTCTAAAGATATAAGTGAAGCACTAGAGCAAAAACTATATGGCTCAAAAGATATAAGTGAAGCACATAGAGTATTCTAATAAATTTCAAATCATGTGAGTCTCTCTCAAAAGGTGTGTACAGCAAGGATGATTGTGGTAAACTAAAAAGAAAAGAATCAAATCATACAAGACGCTCCAAGCAAAACACATATCATGTGGCGAATAAAAATATAGCTCCAAGTAAAGTTACCGATGGACGAAGACGAAAGAGGGGATGCCTTCGGGGGCATCCCCAAGCTTAGGCTTTTGGTTGTCCTTGGATTTTACCTTGGGGTTCCTTGGGAATCCCCAAGCTTAGGCTCTTGCCACTCCTTGTTCCACAATCCATCAAATCTTTACCCAAAACTTGAAAACTTCACAATACAAAACTTAAAAGAAAATCTTCGTGAGCTCCGTTAGTAAAAGAAAACAAATCACCACTTCAAGGTACTGTAATAATCTCATTCTTTATTTATATTGGTGTTAAACCTACTGTATTCCAACTTTTCTACGGTTCATAAACTCTATTACTAGCCATAGATTCATCAAAATAAGCAAACAATACACGAAAAACAGAATCTGTCAAAAGCAGAACAGTCTGTAGTAATCTGTAGGTTTCGAATACTTCTGGAACCCCAAAAATTATAAAATAAATTGTTGAACGTGAGTAATTTATCTATTAATCATCTGAAAAAAGAGTTAACTAAATAGCACTGTCCAGTAAAAAATGGCAGCAATTCTCGTGAGTGCTAAAGTTTCTGTTTTTTACAGCAAGATCAAAAAGACTTTCCCCAAGTCTTCCCAACGGTTCTACTTGGAACAAACACTAATTAAACACAAAAAAACACAACAAAAACAGAGTCTATATAAATTATTTATTACTAAATAGGAACAAAAATCAAGGAATAAAAATAAAATTGGGTTGCCTCCCAACAAGCGCTATCGTTTAACGCCCCTAGCTAGGCATAAAAGCAAGGATAGATCTAGGTATTGCCATTTTTGGTATGGAATTATTCAATAAGACACCTATAACTCCTAGGAGTTTATTTATTTTAATTAATTATCAAACTCCTAGGCACGAAATCGAGAAAATCATTTGTAGCAAAAGGTTCCTTAAGGATAGTGAGAAAGTTGGGGTGAACACTTATGGATTTGAGGTCCGCATTTCCCTTACTAGAAGTTTCACCCTTATTTTTAGGAACATACATCAATTTAGCGATCTTAGCATTAGAAGGATTTTTTTTCACGGAAGAAAAGGCAGACCCTAGGTTGGTAATAATATCCTCAATGTTATCGATACTAGTGGAATCTTGATCTATCTTTTCATTAACCAAAGGTTCCTTTTCTTCAAAATTTCTAAGAGAAACTCCTACCTTAGATCCGTATTGGGTAATTTGGTTATGGATCTTTTTATCCAAATTTTCAATTAACTCTATGGTGGCAACTTTATTTTCAATAATTTCAAGCCGTTGCATCACATGTTCCAAAGTTAAAATAGTTCCATTAACCAAAAGAGGTGGTGGGCCAAACAAATCTATCATAGCATTATAAGAATCAAAAGTATGGCTACCCAAGAAATTTCCTCCGGTAATGGTATCAAGAATATATCTATTCCAAGGAGTGATGCCTACATAAAAATTGCGAAGAAGAACGGAAGTAGATTGCTTCCTAGTAGATTTATTTTGCGCATTGCAAATTCTGAACCAAGCATCTTTTAGATTTTCTCCCTCCCTTTGTTTAAAATTAAGGACCTCATTCTCAAGATATAAAGGAGTAGATAAAGGACTAGCCATAACGACAAAGCAAGCGAAAGAAAAGGCGAACGGAAAAGAGGGCGAATAAAACAGCAAGGGTGAAGTGGGGGAGAGGAAAACGAGAGGCAAATGGCAAATAATGTAATGTGAAGGATAAGAGTTGTGATGGGTACTTGGTATGTCTTGACTTGGCGTAGATCTCCCCAGCAACGGCGCCAGAAATCCTTCTTGCTACCTCTTGAGCACTGCATTGGTTTTCCCATGAAGACGAAAGGGTGATGCAGTAAAGCAGCGTAAGTATTTTCCTCAGTTTTTGAGAACCAAGGTATCAATCCAGTAGGAGACCACGCGCGAATCACCTCGTACCTACACAAACAAATAAGAACCTCGCAACCAATGCGATAAAGGGGTTGTCAATCCCTTCACGGCCACTTTCAAGAGTGAGATCTGATAGAGATAATGATAGTAAGAGAAATATTTTTGGTATTTTTATGATATAGATTGAAAGTAAAGATTGCAAAATAAAATAGATTGGAAACTTGTATGATGGAAAATAGACCCCCGGGCCATAGTTTTCACTAGTGGCTTCTCTCAAGATAGCCTAAGTATTATGGTGGGTGAACAAATTACTGTCGAGCACTTGATAGAAAAGCGAATAATTATGAGAATATCTAGGTATGATCATGTATATAGGCATCACGTCCATGACAAGTAGACCGACTCCTGCCTGCATCTACTACTATTACTCCACACATCAACCGCTATCCAGCATGCATCTAGTGTATTAAGTTCATAAGGACAGAGTAACGCCTTAAGCAAGATGACATGATGTAGAGGGATAAACTCATGCAATATGATGTAAACCCCATCTTTTTATCCTCGATGGCAACAATACAATACGTGTCATTTCCCTTTCTGTCACTGGGATCGAGCACCGCAAGATTGAACCCAAAGCTAAGCACTTCTCCCATTGCAATAAAGATCAATCTAGTAGGCCAAACCAAACTGATAATTTTAAGAGACTTGCAAAGATAAGCCTATCATACATAAAAGAATTCAGAGAAGATTCAAATACTGTTCATAGATTGACTTGATCATAAACCCACAATTCATCGGGTCTCAACAAACACACCGCAAAATAAGATTACATCGAATAGATCTCCAAGAGAATTGAGGAGAACTTTGTATTGAGATCCAAAGAGAGAGAAGAAGTCATCTAGCTACTAGCTATGGACCCAAAGGTCTGAGGTAAACTACTCACACATCATCGGTGGGGCCATGGAGTTGATGTAGAGGCCCTCCATGATTAATGCCCCCTCCGGCGGAGCTCCAGAAAAGGCCCCAAGATGTGTCCGATTAAAACTTTGAACCCATAAATATCACGTGAGTGTTAGCAATTGTGAAAGATTAAATGATAGTTGAGCATGTGGAGTTTGCTAAATCAAAGCTCTGACATAGACCCTTCCTGAAAATAAGATGAATTGCAATTGTTTGATGACTGACAATATAGTTTGTTAGTTTCAAGAAAGTTTATGATCTATACTTTAACATGTGAATAGCTTGTTACTTGATCATGAAAAGTTTTGTGAAGATGAGCTACTGTTATGATATATAATGATGCTAGAAAAAGTGATTGGAACTATCATTGATGAAATTTATCCACATGCTAGCATTCACACTTCATAAATTATTTCTTTTATCATTTACCTACTCGAGGACAAGCAGGAATTAAGCTTGGGGATGCTGATACGTCTCCAACGTATCTATAATTTATGAAGCATTCATGCTATTATATTATCAGCCTTGGATGTTTTATATGCATTTATATGATATTTTATATGATTTTTGGGACTAACCTATTAACCTAGAGCCCAGTGCCAGTTTCTGTTTTTTCCTTGTTTTAGAGTATCGCAGAAAAGGAAAACCAAACGGAGTCCAATTGACCTGAAAC
This sequence comes from Triticum aestivum, assembly GCF_018294505.1. Classification (NCBI taxonomy): domain Eukaryota; kingdom Viridiplantae; phylum Streptophyta; class Magnoliopsida; order Poales; family Poaceae; genus Triticum; species Triticum aestivum. The sequence continues at coordinate 583,091,009 of NC_057794.1, forward strand.
TTGACGGAGCTTATTTTTGGACTAGAAGAAGGCCGTGGAGTAAAAGAGTTGGGCCATAAGAGTCCCGGGCTGCCCACGAGGGTGGGAGGCGCCCCCCCTGGCGCGCCCCTCTACCTCGTGGACAGCCCGGAGACCCCCCCTGACTTGTTCTGGAGGCCAAAACCTCTTATATATACAGAAACCTCCAGAAATTAACCTAGATCAGAAGTTCCGCCGCCTCAACCCTCTGTAGCCACGAGAAATCAATCTAGGCCCTCTCTGGCACCCCGCCGGCGGGGGCCATCATCACCGAAGGGCATGGACGAGGATCCTGGAGGGGCCATCATCACCATGAAAGCCAAGGATCAGAGGGAGAACCTCTTCCCATCTAGGGGGGAGGCCATGGAGGAGGAAGCATAAGGGGGAGAACCTCTCCTCCTCTCTCTCTCGGTGGCACCAGAGTGTCATCGGGAGGGGAATCATCGCAGCGGTGACCGTCTTCATCAACATCACCGTCATCATCACCATCCTCATCTCTTTTAGGCGGTCCACTCTCCCGCACCCTGCTGTAATCCCTACTTGAACATGGTGCTTTATGCCACATATTATGATCTAATGATGTGTTGCCATCCTATGATGTTTTGAGTAGATATCCTTTGTCTTTGGGTTGATTGATGATCTAGATTGGTATGAGTTGTATGTTTTACTTTGGTGTTGTCCTATGGTGCCCTTCGTGTCATGCAAGCGTGAGGGATTCCCGTTGTAGGGTGTTGCAATATGTCCATGGTTTGCTTATTGTCTGTGTTGCGTGAGTGACTGGAACACAAACACGGATAAGAGGGACATGACGTATGGGAATAAAGAGGACTTGATACTTTAATGCTATGGTTGTGTTTTACCTTAATGATCTTTAGTAGTTCTAGATGCTTGCTAGAGTTCCAATCATAAGTGCATATGATCCAAGAAGAGAAAGTATGTTAGCTTATGCCTCTCCCTCATATGAAACTGCAATAGTGATTACCGATCTTGTTAACAATTGCCTAGGACAATTCCGCACACCGATCCACCATTATTCCACACTCGCTATTTATAATATTTAGTAATATATACTAACTTTATGATAACAGCACCTACTTTCATATTTTAGCTCTCTGATATCATACAAAGTTATCCTCATCATACCCACAACGTAGTTTTATTTCTCGTTGCTAGTTGGAAGCAAAAGTTCGGTGTACGTAGAGTCGTATCAGTGGCAGATAGGACTTGAGAGCATATTGATCTTACCTTTAGCTCCTTATGGGTTCGACAATCCATACTTATCACTTCCACCATTGGGAATTTCTACGATGATTCCCTCCACTTGGGGATTATCTATACTCCAAAAGATATAAGTGAAGTTCATGGAGCATTCTACAATTAATATAGATTTAACAACATCCAAGCTCAAAATATTTAAGTGAAGCACACGAAGCATTCTATAAAGCCATGCTCAAAAGATTTAAGTGAAGCACAAAGAACATTCTATAAAGACATACTCAAAAGATTTAAGTGAAGCTCAAAGAGCATTGTACAAATCAATTAAGGGTTGTCTCACACTAGCATGGAGCATAAAGGAAAGAGCATTGTACAAACCAAGGTATACCTATAATTGTTGATGAAGAAAGATGGGATGCCAACCGGGACATCCCCAAGCTTAGATGATTGAGTATCCTTGAAATATTTACTTGGGGTGCCTTGGGCATCCCCAAGCTTGAACTCTTGCCTCTACTTATTCTTCTCATATCAGTAGCTCCTCATTCTTCGAACACTTCATCCACACAAAACTTAACAAAAAACTTTATGAGACCCGTTAGTATAATAAAGCAAATCACTACCTTTAGGTACTGTTGTAAACTCACTCCAATTTCATATTAGCATTATATCTGTTGTATTCCAACTTCACCATGGTTCATACCCCTGATACAACCCATAGATTCATCAAAATAAGCGAACAACACATAGAAAACAGAATCTGTCAAAAACAGGACAGTTTGTAGCGATCTGGAACTTTCGTATACTTATGCAACTTCAAATATTATAAAAATTAAGGACAATGTAAACAATTTGCACAGAAGTATTGTGTAAAAATGTCAAGATTTTATCATTCTCCAATATAAAATGAAAATTAAAATACTACATCAAAAGTTTCTATTTTTCTGCTGCACACACCAAACAAGCAAGTTAAACATCCTAAAACCAAAACTTGGCACATTATTTTTATAATACAATGGATATATACAAGGGGGTGCTTATTTTTGAGATGTCAACACAAGTGTTCAAGGTCGACCCTCACAAGTGTTCATGAGCATGAACACAAGTGTTCAAGGTCGACCCTCACTTCTCCAATGCATAACCTTCCAATCACATCTCTTTTTAAAAAAGTTTTTAGGCATAAGAGGCAAGTATTTTTTTTTGTATTTTCATTTTGTAATTTTTGTTTGTTTCACCCACAACTAAATAAAGCAAGAACAAAAGGGAAAAAATCTACTTAGTGAAGAAAGCAAACAAGCACACACGAGAATATCAACCCCACGCTATTGCTCCCCGGCAACGGTGCCAGAAAAGAGCTTGATAATTCTCAAGTGCAAGGAATCATCGTAACAATTTCCAAAGGTGGAATTGATAAGTATGGAGCGTCGAACTCACAAGGAGCTAATGGTAAGATCAATATTCTCTCAAGTCTTATCTGCCACTGATACGACCCTACGTACACCGAACATTTGCTTCCAACTAGAAACAAGAAATAAAACTACATTGTGGGTATGAAGAGGATAGCTTTGCATGATATCGGAGAACTAAAATATAAAAATAGGTGATGTTATCATAAAGTTAGAATATATTACTATATATTATAAATAGCGGGTGTGGAATAATGATGGGTCGGTGTGCGTAATTGTCCTAGGCAATTGTTAACAAGATCGGTGGTCATCATTGCAATTTTATATGAGGGAGAGGCATAATCTAACATACTTTCTCTCCTTGGATCATATGCACTTATGATTAGAACTATAGCAAGAATCTGCAACTACTAAAGATCATTCAGGTAAAACCCAACCATAGCATAAAGCATCAAGTCCCATTTATCTCATACGCAACAATCCCCTTACTCGGGTTTATGCTTCTGTCACTCAAGCAACCCACTATAAGCGAATCATGAACACATTGCAACTCCCTATAGCGAGAATCCCTCACGTGTGCCCGGCACGGAAGGCACCATAGGACAGCACCAAAATAAAACATCAACTCAAACCAATCTATATAATCAATCAACCCAAAAGACAAAAAAAAATCTACTCAAAACATCATAGGATGGCAACACATCATTGGATCATAATATGTGGCATAAAGCACCATGTTCAAGTAGGGGATTACATCAGGGTGCGGGTGAGTGGACCGCCGAAAAGAGATGAGGAAGGTGATGAAGATGGTGATGTTGATGAAGACGATCACCGCGGCGATGGTTCCCCCGGTGGCACTCCGGCGCCACCAAGAAAGAGGGTGAGAGGGTCTCCCCCTTTGTGCTTCCTCCTCCATGGCCTCCCCCTATATGGGGAGAGGTTCTCCCTCTGGTCCTTGGCCTCCATGGCGATGATGGCTCCCTCCGGGATCCTCCTCCATGGCCTTCGGCGATGATGGCCCCCTCCGGCAGGGTGCCAGAGAGGGCCTAGATTGATTTTTCATGGCTATGGAGGCTTGCGGCGGCAGAACTCCCGATCTAGGTTTATATCTGGGGGTTTCTAGATTTATAGGAATTTTTGGCGTCGAGAACAACTCAGAGGGGTCCATGAGTCAACGACAAGACCGGAGCACCCTCCCTCGGGGGTAAGGTGGGTCCTCCACCCTTGTGGTTGACTCGGGACTCTTCTGGCCCAACACTTGTGCTTAGGGGGCTTCTTCTAGTCCATAAAAAATCACCATGAATTTTCATCTCGTTTGGACTCCGTTTGATATTCCTTTTCTGCAAAACTCAAAAACAAGGAAAAACAAAAAATGTCACTGGGCTCTACGTTAATAGGTTAGTCCCAAAAATCATATAAAATAGCATATAAATGCAAATAAAACATCCAAGATAGATAATATAATAGCATGAATACTTCATAAATTATAGATATGTTGGAGACGTATCATCCGCCCTGGTGTCCGGGTGGAGTTTGAGGCGCCCGACTGCAGATGTTGTAAGTCTGAGGATGAAGAAGATGGCCAAACCATCGATCGATCGAGAAAGATGGGAAAATATCACGTGTTCCCAACTCTAAAATGATCTCATTCTTATAATTTTCAAAAATAAATTTAAATGTTTTGAAATAAATCTGAAAACAATTGTGAATGTTCAAGAGATATGTGTCTACAATTTTAAAAGTTATCAAATCCAAATTTTGAACACTCTTGGAGAACACAAAAACACTAGTGCAGAAAAGCCTAGCTATGGCGTGCCAAAAACAGCCTTGCTGGCGTAGGAGCCCCACACCACCAATACAGCGCTAGTGTTAAATAATAGTGGTGGCGCTGGAGTCTATGCCAGAAGTATTATACGTGTTGCTGCCATGCAATTTTTGCAACGCCACCACTATATTCACTCACCTAGCAGCACACAATGTAATTTGCACGCCACGAACGTTTCATGCACAAAAAAAAGGTTTTTCAACACCATGTAACATTTAGCATTTTACATTAACACTAAGTACATACTATATAACATTACGCAGTAGAACAGTACCAGATAATAGAACATTAGGAGTTGATATTTAAGTGGCTTCTGGCTAGCTAGATCTCACAAACATAACCAGTTAATAGAAACATTACGAGCTAAAACGGTACTAGTACTGTTGGGGAATGTAGCATGCAATTTCAAAAAAATTCCTATGATCACGCAAGATCTATCTAGGAGATGCATAGCAACGAGAGGGGGAGAGTGTGTCCACTGTCGGGGGACTAATCCACGAACACTTATGGGACCGGCGGACCGAGTCCCTTTCGGTTCGGCGAGGGCGGAGGTCGTGCAAAGAGCGGATCGAGGCGAAGCACACGAGCGGTTTACCCAGGTTCGGGCCGCACGGATGCGTAAAACCCTACTCCTGCTTTGTGGTTTGTATTGAGTTCTTGCTCAGGAGCGTGGAGTGCTATAGTACACACCAACGGCTAACGAGACCGAGCGTGAGTGTACTCTGAGCTAGCTCCCCCCCTACGTTGCGCACGGGCCTCCTTTTATATGCTCAAGGGGTCACCGACAGGTGGCAACAGAGATGAAGGGTAAAAATGGAAAGGTGCTGCGGTAGGTATAGCTACCTGCTACAGTGTATCATACCAAACCCTGACGTCAGGGGACAAGAGCATTAAATGCCCGTCTGTGTCGCCTAAATAGTGCAAAAGGGACCGTCAGGGACGCCACTGCCCGCCACGATGGCAATCTTGTCAGCGCCGCTCGCCACTGCGCACCGCTGGCTGCACAGCCTCCCGCCACGCACGCCTGGAAGGGTCCCAGAGCGACACGTTGGTGGATGTGCTGGAGCGCGGGCACAGAGTGGTGGCTTGCCGCGGCAAGCGCCTTGCCGCGGTCGTTGTCTTGTCGCGTCCGGGAGCTTGTCGCTCACCGGGCCTTGCCGGGATGCGAGGCGCACCGCGGCAAGTTCCCTGAGGCGCCTTGGTTGCCTTCCCGGCAAGCTCCTCTTGCCGGGGTCTTGTCTCCTTAAACGCCTTGCCTTGGTTGGCCTTCCCGGCAAGCTCCTCTTGCCGGGGTCTTGTGGTGTCTTGGTTGGATACTTTGTTCTTGAATGGCTCCAAAGGAACCACGGAGGACCTTGGCGGTCACCCAGCAAGCCTTGCCGCGGGATGCTGCGACTGCCCGTGCACAAGTTCGGGATACTAGGGTACCCCTACTCTAGTACACCGACAGGAGCCCCCGGGCCTGGGCCATACACGGTGCCGAGCGCTGTTGGTCCAGGCCCAAAACAGGGCACGGGCACGCGCGGCCTAGGTTACGCCGTATCTCACTCCGTATCCGCCGCGCCCTCCCCGAACGGCACGCGTTGAATGCGGCGTCGTGGGAGAGATCGTGGGTGGTTTCTTTATTCGGAAATGCGGAACGTCCGCCCCCTCCCTCTTTATAAGCAGGGGAAACAGGGGAAATTCGCCCATTCGCCCATTGCTGCTTCCAATCTCAGAAATCTCCGCCGCTCCCTTGCCTTCCCAAAGCTGAGAGAGAGAGAGAGCAGCGCTCCGCCCCCCATCGCCACCAGCACCACCAACGCCGTCGACCCCCTCCACCACTTCCGCCATGGCTCCAAAAGCCGACAAGGGGAAGGTCGTGAAGTCGACCGAGGCGTAGCGGCTTGCAGCGCTGCGGAAGGAGCGGGCCGTCTTCCCCCCCAAGCTTGCCGCGAAGGAGCTAAGGGAGAACTAGTACCTCTTCTGGTCGACGGAGACACGCGCGCATCCGCGCACGAAGGTACTCCCTGCCGCCGCTTGGAAGAAGGCCCCAAACGGATAGCCTTTCTTCGCATTGTTCTTCTACTGTGGGCTCTGCCCGCCTTTCTCTGAATTCTTCTGCGACATCATGAATACCTACGGATTCCACCTCCTTGACTTCACCCCCAGTGCCGTTCTGACCATGGCAGTTTTTGCACATCTCTGCGAAAACTTTGTCGGAGTCCACCCCAGTGTAGCCCTCTTCCGCCATTTCTTCATACCCCGAGTGGAGAGAGGGGAGCCATTATCCGGCGGAATCGCCTGGATCTCGAGGGCCGGCAAGAAAGAAACCTATCTGGAGGGGAGTTCCGCGGCAAGTGGGAAGAGTGGAGAGCATATTGGTGCTGGATTGACGAGGAGAACCCGCAGCCATTCACCACCCGGCGCCAAACCCCAGTAGCACGCGGCAGCGGTTGGAGTGACGTGGCCCCGGAAGACAAGAGGCTGAAGATTGCCGTCACCAGGATCCTACGCCTCAGGCTTGCCGGGCTTACTGTAGGCGCTGTTGGCGCAGAATTTCTTCGCCGCCGCATCGCCCCCCTGCAGGAACGAGGAAGACCTGCCTGGGAGTTCAAGAATGCGGCGGATATCATGAGGCTGCGGCCGGGCCTCAACTACAACTTCACTGTTCTGGAGCTCAACGCGATGCTCCAGGAGCTGTTCAAGTATGACCCCCAACATCCCGAGGTGTTCAGGTTGCCGGGGGGCGTCGTTCCGCTGTGCAACAATTCCTCGCTCGACCGCATCCGTGCAATGATGTCGGAGTGCGACTCGCATGGGATTGTGCCAACTTGGGAGGAGCCTGCGGACGACGTTGTGCAGCAGTTCTTCGATGACTTGGTGGAAGTGCCAATCCGCTCCGACAAGAAGGACAGCCTCACCCGCGACACCACCGGTTCAGAGATGGCGCTCATTGCCACTAGGCTGGAAGAGGCAGTGGCAGCCGCAACCGCGGGCGATTTTGGATTCACCGTGGAGGAGGCAGATGCAGCAGAAGCGGCAAGCCGTGCCGAGCGAGGGGAGCCCGCCGGCAAGAAGGAGCTTGCCGGGCGTGACGCTGAGCCAAGCGAGCCCGCCAAGGACACGAGCGGCTCGCTGGAAATCAACTCCTCTTCCTCCTCATCTTCGGGCAGCTCACCGCAAGCAGAACCTTCATCCCCACCAAGAAGGCGTCTCCGCAAGGCCGGTGATGTAGCAGAGCGGCAAGCGGGTCAACAGTCGCCGCGTCGCGTGACACGCTCCACCGCGGCAAACACCGTTGCCACGGGAGCACCTCAAGCTCCGACGGCAACTGGAGCGGGATCTAGCCGGACCACCGCTTCAGTTCCTACCGCTGCTCACACCGCACCAGCAGCTGGAGCGAGGTCGTCTCAGACCACCGCCACTGCTCCCGCCAAATGGCCAAGGGAGGCTTCTCCTCCGCCTCCTCGCGCCGGGCGCGCGCCAGCCTTCAACTTCTCCACGTTCAGCTCCGACGAGGAAGAAGAAGAAGAGTAAGCTTCTCTTGCTGTACTTGTAGTTCTTCAATTCTTGTTGTTTTTCTTGCATCTCATTTGCTTGACTCTGAACTTGTTCCTTTTTAGGACTCTGGCCCAGAGAGCGGCAAAGAGAGCTAAGGTCCCGGTGATTGTCATCGAGGACGAGCCTACTGCGACAGCAAGTGGCGCGCCCGAGACAACCTTGCCGGACCCGGCAACTTTTCTCCAAAGCAGCCCCCAGCGTAAGTGTATGATTTACTTTCCGCTGCGAGGCGCGCATGGGTACTTGTCTTTGCTGATATTTGATTGCTGATTTGTGTAGGAGCAGAGCAGCCCCACCAAGAGCCAAGGGAGAATCCCCCGACAAGGGAGAGCTCTCCGGCAAGGGAGGGCTTTTCGGTAATGGAGAAGTCTCCGGCAAGGGAGGGTTCTCCGGCAAGGGACAGCACCAGCGGCCCTCCGACGGCGGAGAACCTGACTGCAGAAACTGGCACAGGTAACCCTTTTGCTGCAAAACTTCCCTTGGGTGCTTCTTCTCTTGATCTTCCTGGGTTTTTGCTAGATTTTGCTTGACTCTTCTCCCCTTGCCGGCTGTCAGACCCATCTGCTGCGGAGCAGATGGAGACCGAGGTCGCCGCCGAAGAAGCAGCTGGCGGCGATCCCACCGGCGCCGAGGCCACCAAGGCTGCCGCTGCAGCAACTGGCGAGGGGTCTGGCGATCGTACTGACGGCCCAGAGGCCGCAGGAGCGCCAGGCGCTATGCCCACCGCCGACCCGTCCGCCGAAGCCGCAGCACCAAGCTCCGAGGAGCCCCAGCCGGGCGTCTACTTGAAGGCCGGCGACGACGTCTTCATCAACCTTCCCTGGGCATCGAGCTCCAGGGCGCCGGTCGAGGGAGAGATCTTCGACGGGGAGGTGCTTGCTTCCGCTGGGCTGACGCTGGTTGACGCACCGAGCAGCAGCAGCAACGAGCCCGAGGAAGAGCGGTTGTTGCGTAAGTTGTTGTCGCTCTACCGTGTGCGGCAAGCCAAGCTGGAATCCCGCGAGGCGCTTGTTGCGAAGGCGGGAGCAGACATCGAGAAACGCGCGGAGGAGCTCGGGGGTTTCCACCGGGAAGCCCTCCGGTCCCTGGTGGAGGAGCGGAAGCAGCTCGCCGAAGCGCAGAAGGCCTTCCTCCTCGAGAAGGCTAAAGTCGAAGAGCAACAGCGACTTGCCGCTGTGAAGCCATCCACGGAGGAGGGCGAGCTGGCGCAGCGGAAGGTCAATCTTGACGCTCACGAGGAGGAGCTTGCCGCGCGCGAGGAAAAACTCGGCGGAGCCCTCAAGCAAGCAGAGGATGCTGCCGCCGCCGCCGAGGCCGCCAAGAAGGAGTTGGAGACGAAGGAGGCGCAGCTGGTGGCCGCTCTCGCCGAGAAGAGCAAAGAGCTTAGCGCCGCCAAGGACTCCAACACGGGTCTTGAGTTGAAGCTGACCGCTTTGACCAAGACATTGGACAGCGCCAAGAAGCAGGAGGCGGCCTTGAGGGAGGAGATCAAGGCCGACAAGGCGCTGCTAGAGAGTGTTGCCGCCACCCAAAATGCCTTCAGGGAAACTATGGAGCACTGGACGGAGAGTCTTGTGAATGCCGCCACAGACATCGACAAGGAGCTGGCGCAGCTGGGATGGAGGATCTCGGGTATCCCTCTGATGAGAACCTCCAACCCAGCGCCAAGCTCGTCTTGTTCTTCAAGGGCGTGGCGACGGCCCTCCAGCGACTCCGGGAGAGTATCCCAAAGCAGCTGGCCGACGAGTCGCACAAGATCTGCGCGGGAGCTCTTCAAAAAGTGTTGGTGAAGGTGGCCTTCCGCAATCCGGGCCTCAACTTCACCAACGTCCTCAAGACCTTGTCGCCGGATGCCAATCTGGCGCTCAAGGCCCTTGTCGCACCCATTGTGGACAAGGTGAGCGGGATCAAGAGGATCGAAGGCGACCGCGTAGATTAGGCCTCCCATTTCTTCTTTTCTTGTTGCTGTTTGTCATGTTATGAAAACAGTCTGTTAGAGCTGTGACAAGCTATCTTTGTAATATAACTTTATTCTGGGTAATGATTGCAATGTTATTCCCTTTACTCGATTCCTCCCTTTATATGTTTTCGCCCTACGCTTTTAGGGAACTTGCCGGTGCAGGCACCTGAGCCGCGAGCGCTGAGTGCGGAACGTCAGCAGCCTGCTGGCGGTGCCGCTACCAGCAAGAAACCTTGTCGCAACTAGTTGCAGCTCACTTAAGTTGTTGAGCAGACTCGAAACAAAATAAGGGCGCAACTAGCTATGAGTTGGTTCCTCCGCGCACAGGTTTTCCATACAAAGTGCGGTCGTTCAAGGGAGATAACTTAAAATTTAAAAAATCTGATTGCTCAAACTTTGGCAACTTAGCTTTTCTGTTGTTTGCTTCTTGATAAGGCGGAATTTTCTTGAACGACGCCTGGCCCGTACCATTATCTTCTCCTTTCCTCCCCGGCAAACTTGTGGGCGAGGGAACCTTCCTTTCCTTGAGGAAAAAGAAAGAAGAGAAAATAAAGATATGGAGCCTTACGGCTCGTTATTGCTTACCGTGGAGTAGGTGCTGCACAAAGTGTCAGATCATATATGCCAAAAAATAGAGAGCATGAAATTGACAAAATGTGCGGAGCACATGAGCTTTACTTATGCACGGGGTCTGCGCCCGGCTTTGTACAAAGGATTACATGCAACAGCGGCAAGACTTGTACAAAAGGTGGTTGCCGGAACAGGTCACGGCAACCGCGCCTTACGGGTAAAACTTACGAAGATGCTCAATGTTCCAAGAGTTGCTCACCGGAATGCCATCTTCGGTCTCAAGGCGGACAGCGCCAGGCCTAGTGACTCGTTTCACCCGGTAAGGGCCTTCCCACTTCGGCGTCAACTTGTTGGAATTCTTGGCGGACTGAACGCGCCGAAGAACAAGGTCGCCTTCCTCGAGACTTCTGGCGTTAACTTTGCGGCTATGGTAGCGGCGCAAAGCTTGCTGGTAGCGAGCAGCTCGTACAGCAGCCTGAAGACGGTCTTCCTCAAGGAGCAGCGCATCATCTTGTCGCAGCTGCTCTTGCTCGAGCTCATCATAAGCGAGCACTCGAGGTGACCCGTATACGAGTTCCGTGGGGATAACTGCCTCTGCTCCATAGACTAGAGCGAAAGGTGTCTGGCCAGTGGCTCGATTTGGCGTCGTCCTGATCGACCAAAGAACCACCGACAGCTCCTCGATCCAGTTTCTTCCGCACTTGTGCAGCCTGTCGAAAGTCCTGGTCTTGAGCCCGCGCAGCACTTCAGCATTTGCCCTCTCCGCTTGACCGTTGCTTCTCGGGTGAGCAACAGAAGCGAAGCAGACCTTGGCACCAAGATCTTGGACGTACTGCATGAAGGTGCGGCTCGTGAATTGCGTACCGTTGTCGGTGATTATCCTGTTAGGGATCCCGAAGCGGCAAACAATCGACCTGAAGAACTTGACTGCTGACTGTGCTGTCACCTTCCTCACTGGTTCCACTTCCGGCCACTTTGTGAACTTGTCGATTGCAACATACAAGTACTCAAAGCCCCCGACTGCTCGGGGAAAGGGGCCGAGGATGTCGAGCCCCCAGACCGAAAATGGCCAGGATAAAGGGATCGTCTGGAGAGCTTGAGCTGGTTGGTGTATCTGCTTGGAATGGAACTGGCACGCTTCACACTTGGTTACTTGTGCAGTTGCATCCTGGAGGGCTGTCGGCCAAAAGAAACCTTGCCGGAACGCTTTGCTGACAAGTGCTCTTGCGCCAATGTGGTGACCACATATGCCTCCATGTATCTCTGCCAACAGCTTTTGTCCGTCTTCCCATTGAATACACTTCAATTTCACACCGTTGAGTCTTCTTCTGTACAGTGTCTTGTCGACAAACTGGTACATACTTGACTGCCGGGCTACTCTTTCCGCTTCTTCTTGCTCTTCGGGAAGTTCTCCTGTCTGAAGGAAACGGACAATCTGTTGTGCCCATGCTGGAGCTTGTGGCTCGACAACAAGGACTAAAGGCAAATCTGTTGCTGCGGCAACATCCGCTTCTACGGCGAGAATCTGCGGCTCTGCCGGAGCTCGACGTTCCCCGGAAGCTTGCCGGAGCAAAACTTGCCGGTAGCTTCTGCTTCAACGGAACAAACCCTAGGGTTTGCCGGAGCAGATTGCTCCTCAGCGCAAGGCAAATCTGTTGTTGCGGGAACGTCCGCTTCTACGGTGAGAACCTGCGGCTCTGCCGGAGCTTGACGTTCCCCGGCAAGCTTGCCGGAGCAAAACTTGCCGGTAGCTTCTGCTTCAACGGAACAAACCCTAGGGTTTGCTGGAGCAGATTGCTCCTCAGCGCAAGGCAAATCTGTTGCTGCGGGAACGTCCGCTTCTACGGCGAGAACCTGCGGCTCTGCCGGAGCTTGACGTTCCCCGGCAAGCTTGCCGGAGCAAAACTTGCCGGGAGCTTCTGCTTCAACGGAACAAACCCTAGGGCTTGCCGGAGCAGACTGCTCCTCAGCACTCTTGGCGTTGATCTTGGGGACCTTCTTGGCAGCGGCTTCGAGAAGCTCTGCCGGCAAATAGTCACCAGAAATCGACTTCCTCTTCTTGCTCTGTCCAGTTGATGGCGTTATAGACGGTTGAGTCAGCTTGAGCACAAAGATCCCTGGTTCCACAGGTAACTTAAGTGCGGCGCACTTTGACAGGCCATCGGCAATGGCGTTCTGAGCTCTTGGAACATGCTCCATCTGCAGGCCGTCAAAGTGCTCTTCTACCTTTCTCGCTTCGTCGACGTAGGCTTCCATCAACGGACTCTGATAACTCTTGTTCACTTGGCGGACGACAAGCTGTGAGTCACCCCTGACAATGAGCTTCTTGATCCCAAGGTCTGCCGCGATCCTGAGACCGGCAAGCAAGCCTTCATACTCTGTAGTATTGTTTGTTGCTTGCTCCTTGGGAAAGTACATCTGGACTATGCACTTGAGGTGCTCTCCGGTGGGTGCGATAAGCAGCACGCCAGCGCCGGCGCCTTGCAGTGAAAAAGCACCATCAAAGTACATCAGCCACTCTTTGCTTGCTTCCTTGACGGGGATGCTCGTTTCTGGAATTTCTTCATCTGGTGTTGGCGTCCATTCTGCTATAAATTCTGCCAATGCTCTGCTTTGGATAGTTGAAGTACTCTCAAACTTGAGGCCAAAGCTTGACAGTTCCAGTGCCCACTCAACAATCCTGCCTGTCGCTTCTGGATTCTGTAGTATCCTCTTCAGCGGAAAGCGAGTGACAACTGTGATCTCATGTGCTTGGAAGTAATGGCGCAGCTTTCTCGAGGCCATGAGAAGGCCGAAAAGCAATTTCTGCACGCCAGAGTACCTTGACCTAGCCCCTGCAGAAGGGAACTGACAAAGTAAACTGGGCGCTGCACCATTTTCTTTTGTATCTCCTCGCGCATCTGCGCAGATTCATCTTTGTCGGGACCAGAGCTTGCCGGGGAAGCCCTTGCTTGTCGCTGGATGCGCTTGCCGTGGTTGCTGGCTCGTCATCTGCCTCCCTCTCTGCTACTAACGCAGCACTAACCACTTGATTGGTTGCCGCTATATACAGCAGCAACTTCTCTTGTGGCTTAGGTGCGACAAGTATTGGAGGGGAGGACAGGTATCTCTTCAAGTCTTGCAGCGCAGCCTCCGCTTCCGGAGTCCATTTCATTGGACCTGCCTTTTTCAATAATTTGAAAAACGGCAGGGCGCGCTCAGCAGACCTAGAGATAAACCTGCTGAGAGCAGCCACGCAACCGGCAAGTCTTTGTACATCCTTGACGCGCTTTGGTGCTTCAATCTGCTCAATGGCCTTGATCTTGTCGGGATTGGCTTCAATTCCCCCGCTGAGACACGAAGAACCCGAGAAGCTTGCCGGAGGGGACTCCAAACACACACTTCTCGGGGTTGAGCTTGAGGCTGATCTTGCGCAGATTTGCAAAGGTCTCGTCTAAATCTTGGATCAGAGTTGCCTTGTCCTTGCTCTTGACCACTATGTCATCCATATAGGCTTCCACATTTCTGTGTATTTGTGGCTCAAGAGCGACATGGACTACTCTTGCAAATGTTGAACCAGCATTTTTTAATCCGAAAGGCATCCGTATGAAACAGTACGTGCCACATGGAGTAATAAACGCGGTCTTCTCCTCATCCTCTTCTGCCATGAAGATCTGATGGTATCCTGAATATGCATCAAGAAATGAAAGCAAATCACATCCGGCTGTGGAGTCAACAATCTGGTCAATGCGCGGCAAAGGAAATGGGTCTTTGGGACAAGCTTTGTTAACATCGGTAAAATCGATACAAAGTCTCCATTTCCCATTTGCCTTGCGCACGACTACAGGATTAGCCAATCACGTAGGATGGAGCACTCCTCTGACAAGGCCTACTGCTTCCAACTTCTTGATCTCTTCTGCAATGAATTCTTGGCGCTCCACTGCTTGCTTCCTGATCTTCTGCTTGACGGGCCGTGCATGAGGACAAACGGCAAGATGGTGCTCAATTACTTTCCTGGGAACACCGGGGATGTCAGACGGTTGCCACGCAAACACGCCGACATTCGCCTGCAAGAAAGCAATGAGCGTGCTTTCCTATTTAGGGTCGAGAGTGGCACTGATGGTGAAGGTACCACCAGTGCCATCCTCCTTGGCGGACACCTTCTTCGTCTCTGGCGGAGCTGCCATTGTCTTCTTACACTTGCCGGTGGAGCTCGATGGTGCGTCCTCGACGGCAGCGCAGCACTCCGAAGAGGTGCGCTTGCCGGAGTGGGCATCAGAACTCTTGCCGGACTTGGTCTTCTTCTTCCCCTCGGGAGCTTCAGCGGCAAGTGACTTGCGATCTGTTGCGGCTGCCGCTTCCCAGTAGATCTTGTCGGCGCAGATAAGAGCATCCTTCTTGTCACCGGGGACAGAGATGACGCTTATCGGGCCTGGCATCTTCAGCATGTTATATGCGTAGTGAGAGGCTGCCATGAACTTGGCGAGTGCTGGACGGCCAAGTATCCCATTGTAAGGCAATGGAATATCGGCAATGTCAAAAGTGACCCTCTCAGTCCTGAAGTTCAGCTCGCTGCCAAATGTTACTGGCAGCGTGACCTTCCCCTTCGGCTTGCTCCTTTCCGGGTTGATTCCTTCGAATGTGCCGGTCTCTTCGAGCTCGTTGTCAGGGATCTGGAGTTTCTGGAGTACAGCGGAGGAGATCAGGTTCAAGCCGGCCCCGCCGTCAACTAACATCTTAGTGACCTTGAGGTTGCGGATAGTTGGTGAAACCAACATCGGCAAGCACCCGACCGCAGTTGTGCGATCAGGGTGGTCCTCAATATCAAAGATGATAGGCGTGCTGGACCATTTCAGAAGCTTGCGTGACTCGATGGGTGGCTCCGCCGCATTGACTTCCCGCACCCATTGCTTGAGTTGGCGGTGCGAAGTATGCAGAGAAGCACCGCCATCAACGCACAAGACTTCTGTGGCTTTCTGGAATTCCGGCTCACTGGTCTCGACATCCTCCATGTCTTCGTCGTCGTCGTCATCTTCATCCTTGTCGCGGCCGCGGGGAGGTCTGTCTCCTTGCCGCTGTTTGGCCTTGCCGCGGCGTCCTCCCAGGCCGGCGCGCTTCTTGCCGGATTCTCCATCGCCACCTTGGGCCCTCTCCTTGTCGCGTCGCTCGTACTCAGCCTTTTGTTGCTGGACAAGCTGCTCGACCTTCTTGCAGCTCTGGAGGTCATGGCCCTTGGTGCGGTGGATCTTGCAGTACTGCTTGTCGGTGCCGTCCTGCTTGTCGGCGACTGCCACAGCCTGGCAGTTGGTGCATGGGTCAATCTCCTTGCCGGAGCTACCAACTTTGGCTTTCTTGGCGCCACCTTCGTTGCCGGACTGCTCAACGACTAGCACATCTTTGCCTTTCTTCTTCCTGTTCCGCCGCCGGTTTTTCTTTGCCGGGGCAGCATCCTCGCTGTCAGATTCTCCTGCTCCTGCATTCTCTCCAGGGAGTTTCCTCCCTTCCTCAGCACGTGCACACTTGTCGGCCAGGGCATACAGCTCGCTGACGTCTCTGATCTTGCACATCGCCATCTCCTCCCGCATCCTGCGGTTACGCACGTTCTGATGGAACGCGCTGATGACCGCGGCAGGGTGGACATCTGGGATGTTGTGCTGTACACGGCTGAATCTCTGAATGTACTTGCGCAGGGGCTCTCCTTCCTTCTGGGCGAGCAGATGAAGGTCACTCTCTTGGCCATGAGGTTTGTGGCCGCCTGTAAAGGCACCGACAAACTGATGGCATAGGTCTGCCCAGGAGGATATGGAGTTGTCCGGCAAGTGCATGAGCCAGGACCTGACGTTGGGCTTGAGCACCAGCGGGAAGTAGTTGGCAAGGATCTTGTCGTCCCGTCCCCCGGCAGCATGCACCGCGATGGTGTATATGCTGAGGAACTCCGATGGATGCGACTTGCCATCGTACTTCTCTGGTACATCTGGCTTGAAATTCTTCATGCTGGGCCACTGGACTTGCCGCAGCTCACGAGTGAACGCAGGGCAACTTACCGCGTACGGCAAGTCGCCTGGTTCCCCTGGCGCATGCATGTCGACAGAGGGCCCAGCGCGCTGGTCTGATTGACGTCGCGCTTCTCTTCGGCGCTCGATGCGCGTACGAGCGTCTTCTTGCTGTCGTTCATGAAGAACTTGGCGCTGATCGCGACGAGCTCGTGGATCTGATGACGCGGTGGAGTCGCTGTCGAGGTGGATCCGGCGAGTCGACGATCTTGGCCTTCAGGGCGGAGAGTGCATAGTGGTTGCACCCCCACCGGTCTTGTCGCCACCGGCTCGTGCCTGGCTGGCTTGCCTCGGCTGCGACGTGTCCGGCTGTTGCTGAGCATCGCCGTTGGCGAAGCCGATGAGATTCTAAATGGTGGCCCTCCAGTCGTCGATCTTGTCCGCCGTTGGAGGGTAGTCCAGGAGCAGTTGAGCTCGCGCTAAAGCTTCTGCTGCAGTGGCGGGTGGCGGTGGCGAACGGTGCGAGGAGCGGGATATGCTCGGACTTCTAACTATGTTAGAAGGAGCAGTATCCCGTCCAGGCGACCGTGCCTCGCTCGTGCTAGCATGTTGGCATGCATGCTGGTCTTGAGCACTCCGGGATCCACCAGCTCGATCTTGGTCCAGCCAACGCATGGTACTGTGAGTACCATGACGCTGCCGGTCCCGCGCCTCCTGAGATGGGCGCGGTGCATATACGGACGCCGAGGTCTTGGAGTCTGCCCGGTCGTTGTGGGAGCCGGCTATGCCGCCAACAAGCAGCGCAGCCTTGTCCTTGGACCTGGCAGCACCGTGAGCTCCCTCGTCGACGCCCGTTCTTCCGCCGGCGCCTGCCCCATCAGCCGTTTGCTCCGGCGATGGTGGGTTCGGCGCGAACGGAGCAGCCGCTTCCGAAACCTTCTTCTTCGGCGGCATGTCGATGAAGATGATCGATGAAGATGATGAAGATCTAGCTCGCGTGAACGCCGGATCTGGTTCACACAACCTCGACGCCCCCTACCTGGCGCACCAAAGATGTCGGGGGACTAATCCACGAACACCTATGGGACCGGCGGACCGAGTCCCTTTCGGTTTGGCGGGGGCGGAGGTCGTGCAAAGAGCGGATCGAGGCGAAGCACACGAGCGGTTTACCCAGGTTCGGGCCGCACGGATGCGTAAAACCCTACTCCTGCTTTGTGGTTTGTATTGAGTTCTTGCTCGGGAGCGTGGAGTGCTATAGTACACACCAGCGGCTAACGAGACCGAGCGTGAGTGTTCTCTGAGCTAGCTCCCCCCTACATTGCGCACGGGCCTCCTTTTATATGCTCAAGGGGTCACCGACAGGTGGCAACGGAGACGAAGGGTAAAAATGGAAAGGTGCTGCGGTAGGTATAGCTACCTGCTACAGTGTATCATACCTAACCCTGACGGCAGGGGACAAGGGCATTAAATGCCCGTCTGTGTCGCCTAAACAGTGCAAAAGGGACCGTCAGGGACGCCACTGCCTGCCACGATGGCAATCTTGTCAGCGCCGCTCGCCACTGTGCACCGCTGGCTGCACAGCCTCCCGCCACACACGCCTGGAAGGGTCCCAGAGCGACACGTTGGTGGATGTGCTGGAGCGCGGGCATAGAGTGGTGGCTTGCCGCGGCAAGCGCCTTGCCGCGGTCGTTGTCTTGTCGCGTCCGGGAGCTTGTCGCTCACCGGGCCTTGCCGGGACGCGAGGCGCACCGCGGCAAGTTCCCTGAGGCGCCTTGGTTGGCCTTCCCGGCAAGCTCCTCTTGATGGGGTCTTGTCTCCTTAAACGCCTTGCCTTGCTTGGCCTTCCCGGCAAGCTCCTCTTGCCGGGGTCTTGTGGTGTCTTGGTTGGATACTTTGTTCTTGAATGGCTCCAAAGGAACCACGGAGGACCTTGGCGGTCACCCGGCAAGCCTTGCCGCGGGATGCTGCGACTGCCCGTGCACAAGTTCGGGATACTAGGGTACCCCTACTCTAGTACACCGACATCCACGTATCCTCGTAGACCAAACGCGGAAGCGTTAGGTTAACGCGGTTGATTTAGTCGAACGTCTTTGTGATCCAGCCGATCAAGTACCAAACGTATGGCACCTCCGAGTTTAGCACACGTTCAGCTCGATGACGTCCCTCGAACTCTTGATCCAGCAAAGGGTCGAGGGAGAGTTTCATCAGCACGACGTCATGGTGACGGTGATGGTGATGTGATCCGCGCAGGACTTCACCTAAGCACTACGTGAATATGACCGGAGGATTAAACCGTGGAGAGAGATGCCACACACGGCTTGGAACAATTGGTTTCTCTCCAAGGGGTGCCCTGCCCATGTATATAAAGGAGGGAGAGGAGGAGGCCGGCCACCAGGGGCGCACCAAGGCAGGAAACCAAATAGGACTCCAAGTCCTATTCGGCCCCCCTTCCTTTCTTACGGAGGGGGGAAGGGGAAGGGAGAGGGGAGAGGAAAAGGAAAGGGGGCGCGCCCCCTCCCCTAGTCCAATTCGAACTCCCGATGGGAGGGGGGCGCGGCCACCCCTTGTGGGCTGCCTCCCCTCTCCCCTATGGCCCATGTAGGCCCAATACATTCCCCGGGGGGTTCCGGTAGCCCCTCGGTACTCCGAAAAATACCCGAACCACTCTGAAACCATTCTGGTGTCTGAATACCATCTTCCAATATATCAATCTTTACCACTCGACTATTTCGAGACACCTTGTCATGTCCGTGATCTCATCCGGGACTCCGAACAATCTTTGGTCACCAAAACACATAACTCATAATACAAATCGTCATCGAGCGTTAAGCATGCGGACCCTACGGGTTTGAGAACTATGTAGACATGACCGAGACACATCTCCTGTCAATAACCAATAGAGGAACCTCGATGCTCATATTGGTTCCTACATATTGTATGAAGATCTTTTATCAGTCAAACCGCAATGACAACATACATAATTCCCTTTGTCATCGGTATGTTACTTCCATGAGATTCGATCGTCGGTATCCTCATACCTAGTTCAATCTCGTTACCAGCAAGTCTCTTTACTCGTTCCGTAATGCATCATCCCACAACTAACTCATTAGTCACATTGCTTGCAAGGCTTACATGATGTGCATTACCGAGAGGGCCCAGAGATACCTCTCCGATACTCGGAGTGACAAATCCTAATCTCGATCTATGCCAACCCAACAAACACCTTCGGAGACACCTTTAGAGCATCTTTATAACCACCCAGTTAAGTTGTGACATTTGATAGCACACAAGGTGTTCCTCTGGTATTCGGGAGTTGCATAATCTCATAGCCTAAGGAATATGTATACCTAATGAAGAAAGCAATAGCAGTAAAACTTAACGATCATTATGCTAAGCTAACGGATGGGTCTTGTCCATCACATCATTCTCCTAATGATGTGATCCCGCTCATCAAATGAAAACACATGTCTATGGTCAGGAAACTTAACCATCTTTGATTAACGAGCAAGTCTAGTAGAGGCATACTAGGTACACTTTGTTTTTTCTATGTATTCACACATGTATCAAGTTTCTGGTTAATACATTTCTAGCATGAATAATAAACATTTATCATGCTATAAGGAAATATAAATAACAACTTTATTATTGCCTCTAGGGCATATTTCCTTCAATCTCCCACTTGCACTAGAGTCAATAATCTAGATTACATTGTAATGATTCTAACACTCATGGAGTCTTTACGATGATCATGTTTTGCTCGTGGAAGAGGCTTAGTCAATGGGTCTGCAACATTCAGATCCGTATGTATTTTGAAAATCTCTATCTCTCCCTCCTTGACTTGATCGCGGATGGAGTTGAAGCGTCTCTTGATGTGTTTGGTTCTCTTGTGAAATATGGATTCTTTTGCTAAGGCAATTGCCCTAATATTGTCACAAAAGATTTTCATTGGACCCGATGCACTAGGTATTACACCTAGATCAGATATGAACTCCTTCATCCAGACTCCTTCATTTGCTGCTTCCGAAGTAGCTATGTACTCCGCTTCACACGTAGATCTCGTCACGACGCTCTGCTTGGAACTGGACCAACTGATAGCTCCACCATACAATATAAATATGTATCCGGTTTGTGACTTAGAGTCATCCGGATTAGTGTCAAAGCTTGCATCGATGTAACCTTTTACGATAAGCTCTTTGTCACCTCCATAAACGAGAAACATATCCTTAGTCCTTTTCAGGTATTTCAGGATGTTCTTGACCGATGTCCAGTGATCCACCCCTGGATTACTTTGGTACCTCCCTTCTAAACTTATAGCAATGCACACATCAGGTCTGGTACACAGCATTGCATACATGATAGAACCTATGCATGGCTGAGGCATAGGGAATTACTTTCATTTTCTCTCTATCTTCTGCAGTGGTCGGGCATTGAGTCTGACTCAACTTCACACCTTGTAACACAGGCAAAAACCCTTTACTTGACTGATCCATTTTGAATTTCTTCAAAACTTTATCAAGGTATGTGATTTGTGAAAGTCCAATTAAGCATCTTGATCTATCTCTATAGATCTTGATGCCCAATATATAAGCAGCTTCACCGAGGTCTTTCATTAAAAAATTCTTATTCAAGTATCCTTTTATGCTATCCAGAAAGTCTGTATTATTTCCAATCAACAATATGTCATCCACATATAATATTAGAAATGCTATAGAGCTCCCACACACTTTCTTTTAAATACAGGCTCCTCCAAAAGTCTATATAAAACCATATGCTTTGATCACACTATCAAAGAGTGTATTCCAACTCCGAGAGGCTTGCACCAGTCCATAAATGGATCGCTGGAGCTTGCACACTTTGTTAGCACCTTTAGGATCGACAAAACCTTCTGGTTGCATCATATACAACTCTTCTTTAATAAATCCATTAAGGAATGCAATTTTGACATCCATTTGCCAAATTTCATAAATAAAATGTGGCAATTGCTAACATGATTCGGACAGACTTAAGCATCGCTACGGGTGAGAAGGTCTCATTGTAGTCAACTCCTTGAACTTGTCGAAAACCTTTCGCAACAAGTCGAGCTTTGTAGATAGTAACATTACCGTTAGCGTCAGTCTTCTTGTCGAAGATCCATTTATTTTCTATGGCTTGCCGATCATTGGGCATGTCCACCAAAGTCCATACTTTGTTCTCATACATGGATTCCATCTCAAATTTCATGGCCTCAAGCCATTTTGCATAATCTGGGCTCATCATCGCTTCCTCATAGTTCATAGGTTCATCATGGTCTAGTAACATGACTTCCAGAATAGGATTACTGTATCACTCTGGTGCGGAACTGATACGTCTCCAACGTATCTATAATTTTTGATTGCTCCATGATATATTATCTACTGTTTTGGACATTATTGGGCTTTATTATCCACTTTTATATTATTTTTGGGACTAACCTATTAACCAGAGGCCCAGCCCAGAATTGTTGTTTTTTGCCTGTTTTAGGGTTTCGAAGAAAAGGAATATCAAATAGAGTCCAAACGAAATGAAACCTTCGGGAACGTGATTTTCTCAATGAACAAGACCAAGGAGACTTGGACCCTACGTCAAGAAAGGAAATAGGAGGCCACGAGGTAGGGGGCGCGCCCACCCCCACCAGGCGCGCCCTCCACCCTCGTGGGCCCCCTGTTGCTCCACCGACGTACTCCTTCCTCCTATATATATCCACATACCCCCAAATGATCAGATACGGAGCCAAAACCCTAATTCCACCGTCGTAACTTTCTGTATCCACGAGATCCCATCTTGGGGCCTGTTCTGGAGCTCCGCCGGAGGGGGCATCGATCACGGAGGGCTTCTACATCAACACCATAGCCTCTCCGATGAAGTGTGAGTAGTTTACCTCAGACCTACGGGTCCATAGTTAGTAGTTTGATGGCTTCTTCTCTCTTTTTGGATCTCAATACAATGTTCTGCCTCTCTTTTGTGGAGAACTATTCGATGTAATCTTCTTTTTGTGGTGTGTTTGCTGAGACCGATGAATTGTGGGTTTATGATCAAGTCTATCTATGAATAATATTTGAATCTTCTCTGAATTCTTTTATGTATGATTGGTTATCTTTGCAAGTCTCTTTGAATTATCAGTTTGGTTTGGCCTACTAGATTGATCTTTCTTGCAACGGGAGAAGTTCTTAGCTTTGGGTTCAATCTTGCGGTGTCCTTTCCCAGTGACAGTAGGGGCAGCAAGGCACGTATTGTATTATTGCCATCAAGGATAACAAGATGGGGTTTTATTCATATTGCATGAGTCTATCCCTCTACATCATGTCATCTTGCTTAAGGCGTTACTCTGTTTTTAACTTAATACTCTAGATGCATGCTGGATAGCGGTCGATGAGTGGAGTAATAGTAGTAGATGCAGGCAGGAGTCGGTCTACTTGTCTCGGACGTGATGCCTATATACATGATCATACCTAGATATTCTCATAACTATGCTCAATTCTGTCAATTGCTCAACAGTAATTTGTTCACCCACCGTAGAATACTTATGCTCTCGAGAGAAGCCACTAGTGAAACCTATGGCCCCCGGGTCTATCTTTATCATATTGATCTCCTACTACTTAGTTATTTCCTTTGCTATTTACTTTGCCTTTATTTTACTTTGCATCTTTATCATAAAAATACCAAAAATATTATCTTATCATATCTATCAGATCTCACTCTCGTAAGTGGCCTTATAGGGATTGACAACCCCTATTTGCGTTGGTCGCAAGGATTTATTTGTTTTGTGCAGGTACGAGGGACTCGCGCATAGCCTCCTACTGGATTGATACCTTGGTTCTCAAAAACTGAGGGAAATACTTATGCTACTTTGCTGCAAAATCCCTTCCTCTTCGGGGAAAACCAACGCAGTGCTCAAGAGGTAGCAAGAAGGATTTCTGGCGCCGTTGCCGGGGAGGTCTGCGCAAAAGTCAACATACCAAGTACCCATCACATACCCTTATCCCCCGCATTACATTATTTGCCATTTTCCTCTCGTTTTCCTCTCCCCCAGTTCACCCTTGTCGTTTTATTCGCCCTCTCTCTCTCTCTATCCTCCCTCTCTATTTGCCTCTTTTTTCGCTTGCTTTTTGTTTGCTTGTGTGTTAGTTTGCTTGCTTGTCATGATGGCTCAAGATAATACTAAATTGTGTGACTTCACCAATACCAACAACAATGATTTTATTAGCACTCCGGTTGCTCCTCTTACCGATGCTGAATCTTGTGAAATTAATACTGCTTTGCTGAATCTTGTCATGAAAGATCCGGTCTCCGGCCTTCCTAGTGAAGATGCCGCTACCCATCTAAATAACTTCGTTGATTTGTGTGACCTGCAAAAGAAGAAAGATGTGGATAATGACATTGTTAAATTGAAGCTATTTCCTTTTTCGCTTAGAGATCATGCTAAAGCTTGGTTTTTGTCTTTGCCTAAAATAGTATTGATTCATGGAATAAGTGCAAATATGCTTTTATCTCTAAGTATTTTCGTCCCGCTAAGATCATCTCTCTTAGAAACGATATTATGAATTTTAAGCAACTTGATCATGAACATGTTGCACAACCTTGGGAGAGAATGAAATTAATGATGCGTAATTGCCCTACTCATGGTTTAAATTTGTGGATGATTATACAAATTTTTTATGCCGGGTTGAAGTTTGCTTCTAGAAATCTTTTAGATTTGGCCGCGGGAGGCACTTTTATGGAAATCACTTTAGGAGAAGCCACTAAACTCCTAGATAATATTATGGTTAATTATTCTCAATGGCATACTGAAAGATCTACTAATAAAAAGGTGCATGCGATAGAAGAAATTAATGTTTTGAGTGGAAAGATGGATGAACTTATGAAATTATTTTCTAATAAGAGTGTTTCTTCTGATCCTAATGATGTGCCCTTATCTACTTTGATTGAGAATAATAATGAATCTATGGATGTGAATTTTGTTGGTAGGAACAATTTTGGTAACAATGCGTATAGAGGAAATTTCAATCCTAGGCCTTATCCTAGTAATCCCTCTAATAATTATGGTAATTCCTACAACAATTCTTATGGAAATTATAATAAGATTCCCTCTGATTTTGAATCTAATATTAAAGAATTTATTACTTCGCAAAAGAATTTTAATGCTATGATTGAAGAAAAATTGCTTAAGATTGATGATTTGGCTAGGAACATTGATAGAATTGCTCTTGATGTTGATTCTTTGAAACTTAGATCTATTCCACCTAAGAATGATATCAATGAGTCTCTCAAAGCCATGAGAATTTCCATTGATGAGTGCAAAGAAAGAACCGCTAGGATGCGTGCTAAGAAAGATGCCTTTATAAGAGCGTGTTCTTCTAGTTCCTATGAAAATAAAGATGAAGATCTAAAAGTTATTGATGTGTCCCCTATTAAATCTTTGTTTTGCAATATGAATCATGATAATGATGGGACTGAATATGATCCACCTTTACCTAGAAGGCGTTCCAAGAATTCGGAATTTGTTGGTCTTGATGCTAAAATTGATAAAACTGGGATTGAAGAAATTAAAACCCTAGATGTTGCTAAACCCACTATTATGGATTTCAAGGAATTTACTATGAAAATTGCTCTTTGATTGATTGTATTTCCTTGTTGCAATCTGTGCTAAATTCTCCTCATGCTTATAGTCAAAATAAAGCGTTTATTAAACATATCGTTGATGCCTTGATGCAATCTTATGAAGAAAAACTTGAATTGGAAGTTTCTATCCCTAGAAAACTTTATGATCAGTGGGAACCAACTATTAAAATTATAATTAAAGATCATCAATGTTATGCTTTATGTGATTTGGGTGCTAGTGTTTCCACGATTCCAAAGACTTTGTGTGATTTGTTAGGTTTCCGTGATTTTGATGATTGCTCTCTAAACTTGCACCTTGCGGATTCCACTATTAAGAAACCTATGGGAAGAATTAATGATGTTCTTATTGTTGCAAATAGGAATTATGTGCCCGTAGATTTTATTGTTCTTGACATAGATTGCAATCCTTCATGTCCTATTATTCTTGGTAGACCTTTCCTTAGAACGATTGGTGCAATTATTAATATGAAGGAAGGAAATATTAGATTCCAATTTCCATTAAGGAAAGGCATGGAACACTTTCCTAGAAAAAAATTAAATTACCTTATGAATCTATTATGAGATCCACTTATGGATTGCCTACCAAAGATGGCAATACCTAGATCTATTCTTGCTTGTTATGCCTAGCTAGGGGCGTTAAACGATAGCGCTTGTTGGGAGGCAACCCAATTTTATTTTTATTCCTTGATTTTTTTCTCCTATAGTAATAAATAATTTATCTAGCCTCTGTTTTGGTTGTGTTTTTTGTGTTTAATTAGTGTTTGTGCCAAGTAGAACCGTTGGGAAGACTTGGGGAAAGTCTTGTTGAACTTGCTGTAAAAAACAGAAACTTTAGCGCTCACGAGAACTGCTGTCATTTTTATTTGGAAAGTGCTATTTAGTTAATTATTTTTGAATATGATTAATATATAAATTCCTCACGTCCATAAATTTATTTTAGAATTTTTGGGGTTCCATATCTTGCGCTAGCTACAGATTACTACAGACTGTCCTGTTTTTGACAGATTCTGTTTTTCGTGTGTTGTTTGCTTATTTTGATGAATCTATGGCTAGTAAAATAGTTTATAAACCATAGATAAGTTGAAATACAGTAGGTATAACACAAATATAAATAAATAATGAGTTCATTACAGTAACTTGAAGTGGTCTTTTATTTTCTTTCGCTAATGGAGCTCACGAGATTTTCTACTTTAAGTTTTGTGTTGTGAAGTTTTCATGTTTTGGGTAAAGATTTGATGGATTATGGAACAAGGAGTGGCAAGAGCCTAAGCTTGGGGATGCCCATGGCACCCCAAAGATAATCTAAGGACACCTAAAAGCCAAAGCTTGGGGATGCCCCGTAAGGCATCCCCTCTTTCGTCTACTTCTATCGGTAACTTTACTTGGCGCTATATTTTTATTCGCCACATGATATGTGTCTTGCTTGGAGCGTCTTGTATGATTTGAGCCTTTGCTTGTTAGTTTACCACATTCATCCTTGCTGTACACACCTTTTGAGAGAGCCATATATGATTTAGAATTTGTTAGAATACTCTATGTGCTTCGCTTATATCTTTTGACTTATATAATTTTGCTCTAGTACTTCACTTATATCTTTTAGAGCACGGTGGTGGATTTTTTTTATAGAAACTAATTATCTATCATGCTTCACTTAGATTATTTTGAGAGTCTTAAATAGCATGGTAATTTTCTTAAAACCCTAATATGCTTGGTATACAAGATTAGTAATAAAACTTTCTTATGAGTGTGTTAAATACTATGATGAGTTTGATACTTGATAATTGTTTTGAGATATAAAGATGGTGATATTAAAGTTGTGCTAGTTGAGTAGTTGTGAATTTGAGAAATACTTGTGTTGAAGCTTGTGATTCCCGTAGCATGCACGTATGGTGAACCGTTATGTGATGAAGTTGGAGCATGATTTATTTTTTGATTGCCTTCCTTATGAGTGGCGGTCGGGGACGAGCGATGGTCATTTCCTACCAATCTATCCCCCTAGGAGCATGCGCATAGTTATGAGAATATCTAGGCATCATGTCCGTGTCAAGTAGACCGAAACAATTCTGCATCTACTACTATTACTCCACACATCGACCGCTATCCAGCATGCATCTATAGTATTAAGTTCATAAGAAGAAAGTAACGCATTAGGCAAGATGACATGATGTAGAGGGATAAACTCAAGCAATATGATATAAACCCCATATTTTTATCCTCGATGGCAACAATACAATACGTGTCTTGCTGCCCCTACTGTCACTGGGAAAGGACACCGCAAGATTGAACCCAAAGCTAAGCACTTCTCCCATTGCAAGAAAGATCAATCTAGTAGACAAAAAAACTGATAATTCGAAGAGACTTGCAAAGATATCAAATCATGCATATAAGAATTCAGAGAAGAATCAAATATTGTTCATAGATAAACTTGATCATAAACCCACAATTCATCGGATCTCGGCAAACACGCCGCAAAAATTATTAGATCGAATAGACCCCCAAGAACATCGAGGAGAACTTTGTATTGAGAACCAAAGATAGAGAATAAGCCATCTAGCTAATAACTATGGACCCGAAGGTCTGTGGTAAACTACTCACACATCATCGGAGAGGCTATGGTGTTAATGTAGAAGCCCTCCGTGATCGAATCCCCCTCCGGCAGATCGCCGAAAAAGGTCCCCAGATGGGATCTCACGGGTACAGAAGGTTGCGGCGGTGGAAAAGTGGTTTCGTGGCTCCCCTGGATGTTTTCAGGGTTTAAGAGTATATATATATAGGAGAAGTATGTAGATCGGTGGAGCTACAAGGGGCCCACGAGGGTGGGGGGTGCGCCTACCCCCTGGACATGCCGCCCTACCTCGTGGCCGCCTCGTTGCTTCCTTGACCTCCACTCCAAGTCTCCTAGATTGCGTTTGTTCCAAAAAAAGATCCTCGCGAAGGTTTCATTCCGTTTGATATTCCTTTTCTGCGAAACAATGAAATAGGCAAAAAAAAACAGGAACTGGCACTAGGCCTTCGGTTAATAGGTTAGTCCCAAAAATAATATAAAAGTGCATATTAAATCCCATTAAACATCCAAAACATATAATATAATAGCATGGAACAATCAAAAATTATAGATACGTTGGAGACGTATGATGTCTACTACAAAACCTTCTTCTTGTAGACGTTGTTGGGCCTCCAAGTGCAGAGGTTTGTAGGACAGTAGCAAATTTCCCCCAAGTGGATGACCTAAGGTTTATCAATCGGTAGGAGGCGTAGGATGAAGATGGTCTCTCTCAAGCAACCCTGCAACCAAATAACAAAGAGTCTCTTGTGTCCCCAACACACCCAATACAATGGTAAATTGCATAGGTGCACTAGTTCGGCGAAGAGATGGTGATACAAGTGTTATATGGATGGTAGATAAAGGTATTTGTAATCTGAAATTATAAAACAGCAAGGTAACGAATGATAAAAGTGAGCGTAAACGGTATTGCAATGATAGGAAACAAGGCCTAGGGTTCATACTTCCGCTAGTGTAAGTTCCCTCAACAATACTAACATAATTGGATCACATAACTATCCCTCAACATGCAACAAAGAGTCACTCCAAAGTCACTAATAGCGGAGAACGAACGAAGAGATTATGGTAGGGTACGAAACCACCTCAAAGTTATTATTTCCAATCAATCCGTTCGGCTATTCCTTAAGTGTCGCAAACAGCCCTAGAGTTCGTACTAGAATAACACCTTAAGACACAAATCAACCAAAACCCTAATGTCACCTAGATACTCCAATGTCACCTCAAGTATCCGTGGGTATGATTATACGATATGCATCACACAATCTCAGATTCATCTATTCAACCAACACAAAGGACCTCAAAGAGTGGCCCAAATTTTCTACCGGAGAATCACGATGAAAACATGTGCCAACCCCTATGCATAGGTTCCCAATGTCATGAAACCCGCAAGTTGATCACCTTAACATACATCAAGTGGCACGTGGTATCCCATTGTCACCACAGATATCCACGGCAAGACATACATCAAGTGTTCTCAAATCTTTAAAGACTCGATCCGATAAGATTACTTCAAAGGGGAAACTCAATTCATTACAAGAGAGAAGAGGGGGAGGAGAAACATCAGATCCAACTATAATAGCAAAGCTCGCGATTCATCAAGATCGTATCATCTCAAGAACACGAGAGAGAGAGAGATCAAACACATAGCTACTGGTACATACCCTCAGCCCCGAGGGAGAACTACTCCCTCCTCATCATGGGGAGCGCCGGGATGATGAACATGGCCACCGGTGAGGGTTCCCCCCTCCGGCAGGGTGCTGGAAAAGGGTCCCAATTGACTTTTGGTGGCCATGGAGGCTTTTGGTGGCGGAACTCCCGATCTATCTTGTGCGTTCTGGAAGTTTTAGGGTACGTGGAGTTATATAGGCGGAAGAAGTACATCAGGGGAGCCACGAGGGCCCCACGAGACAGGGGCGCGCCCTAGGGGGGGCGCACCCCCCATCCTTGTGAGCACCTCGTTCCTTCCTTGACGTGGGGTCCAAGTCCATCAGGTGTGTTTCCTTCCAAAAATAACTTCTCCAATTGATTTCGTTCCGTTTCGACTCCGTCTGATATTCCTTTTCTTCAAAACACTGAAATAGGCATAAAACAGCAAATTTGGGTTGGGCCTCCGGTAAATAGGTTAGTCCCAAAAATAATATAAAAGTGGATAATAAAGCCCAATATTGCCTAAAACAGTAGATAATATAGCATGGAGCAATCAAAAATTATAGATACGTTGGAGACGTTTCAAGCATCCCCAAGCTTAATTCCTGCTCGTCCTCGAGTAGGTAAATGATAAAAAGATAATTTTTGATGTGGAATGCTAGTTGGCATAATTTCAATGTAATTCTTCTTACTTGTGATATGAATATTCAGATCCATAAGATTCAAGACAAAAGTTTAATATTGACATAAAAATAATAATACTTCAAGCATACTAATAAAGCAATCATGTCTTCTCAAAATAACATGGCCAAAGAGAGCTATCCCTACAAAATCATATGGTCTGGCTATGCTCCATCTTCACCACACAAAGTATTTAAATCATGCACAACCCCGATGACAAGCCAAGCAATTGTTTCATACTTTTGATGTTCTCAAACTTTTTCAATCTTCATGCAATACATGTGCGTGAGCCATGGACATAGCACTATTGGTGGAATAGAATGGTGGTTGTGGAGAAGACAAAAAGGGGAAGATAGTCTCACATCAACTAGGCATATCAACGGGCTATGGAGATGCCCATCAATAGATATCAATGTGAGTGAGTAGGGATTGCCATGCAACGGATGCACTAGAGCTATAAGTATATGAAAGCTCAACAAAAGAAACTAGTGGGTGTGCATCCAACTCGCTTGCTGACGAAGACCTAGGGCATTTTGAGGAAGCCCATCATTGGAATATACAAGCCAAGTTCTATAATGTAAAATTCCCACTAGTATATGAAAGTGACAACATATGAGACTCTCTATATGAAGAACATGGTGCTACTTTGAAGCACAATATATGAGACTTGCTATATAGTGGTGCTACTTTGAAGCACAAGTGTGGAAAAAAAGGATAGTAGCATTGCCCATTTTTTATTTATTTTTTATTTTTTGGGCATTTTTTTGCCTTTATCTTTTTTTGGCCTTTCTTTTTTTTATTTGGCCTTTCTCTTTTTTTGGAAAATGCTCTATTAATGATTATCATCACACTTCTATTTATTTACAACTCGATGATACAACTCGATACTAAAACAAAGTATGACTCTATATGGATGCCTCCGGCGGTGTACCGGGATATGCAATGAATCAAGAGTGACAAGTATGAAGAAATTATGAACGGTGGCTCTGCCACAAATACTATGTCAACTACATGATCATGCTAAGCAATATGACAATGATGAATGTGTCATGATGAACTAGATGGTGGAAAGTTGCATGGCAATATATCTCGGAATGGCTATGGAAATGCCATAATAGGTAGGTATGGTGGCTGTTTTGAGGAAGGTATATGGTAGGTGTATGATACAGGCGAAAGGTGCGCGGTATTAGAGAGGCTGGCAAAGGTGGAAGGGTGAGAGTGTGTATAATCCATGGACTCAACATTAGTCATAAAGAACTCATATACTTATTGAAAAAATCTAGAAGTTATCAAAGCAAAGTATTACGTGCATGCTCCTAGGGGGATAGATTGGTAGGAAAAGACCATCGCTCGTCCCTGGCCGCCACTCATAAGGAAGACAATCAATAAATAAATCATGCTCCGACTTCGTCACATAACGGTTCACCATACGTGCATGCTATGGGAATCACAAACTTTAACACAAGTATTCTTTAAATTCACAACTACTCAACTACCATGACTTTAATATCACCATCTCCATATCTCAAAACAATTATCAAGTATCAAACTTCTCATAGTATTCAACACACTCATAAGAGAATTTTATTATTCTTGAATACCTAGCATATTAGGATTTTAAGCAAATTACCATGCTAGTTAAGACTCTCAAAATAATCTAAGTGAATCATGAGAGTTCATCTATTTCTTCAAACTAAAACTACTACCATGCTCTAAAAGAATATAAGTGAAGCACTAGAGCAAATGACAAACTACTCCGAAAGATATAAGTGAAGATCAATGAGTAGTCGAATAATTATGCAACTATGTGAAGACTCTCTAACATTTAATAATTTCAGACCTTGGTATTCTATTCAAACAGCAAGTAAAGCAAAATAAAATGACATCTAAGAATACCAAACATCATGTGAAGAAGCAAAAACTTAGGATCAACCGATACTAACCGATAGTTGTTGAAGAAGAAAGGTGGGATGCCAACCGGCGCATCCCCAAGCTTAGATGCTTGAGACTTCTTGAAATATTATCTTGGGGTGCCTTGGGCATCCCCAATCTTGAGCTTTTGTGTCTCCTTAATTCCTCTCATATCACGGTCTCCCTAAATCTCAAAAGCTTCATCCACACAAAACTCAACAAGGACTCTTGAGATAAGTTAGTATAAACCATTGCCAAAAGCTTATCATACTGTACTGTAGAAAATCATTAAAATTATTATTCAACATTGCATACTAAATGCCTCTGCATATTTAATAGTCCTATCCTCAAATAGAATCATTAAAGAAGCAAACGTATGCAAACAATGCAAACATAACAGCAATATGCCTAAACAGGATAGTCTGTAAAGAATGCTGCAATATCCATACTTCCCTAGCTCCAAAAATTGTGAAAGCAAATTCCCACTGTAGTAAATTTATCAGAGCTTAATATGCAAAAGGTTTCAACATTTTATCACATTCTGACCTTTCTAGGGAATTGTTGCAACAGCGGTAAACTTTCTGTTTTCAAACAGCAACATGTATACTTGTAACATAGGCATAGTAAAGGCTATCAATGCCACTTTTATTGAAATAAAAGATGAAAAACATTGTTATAAATAACAGCAAGCAAATCCTAACAAAATAAATTGATGCTCCAAGCAAAACACATATCATGTGGCTAATAAAAATATAGCTCCAAGTAAAGTTACCGATGAACGAAGACGAAAGAGGGGATGCCTTCCGGGGCATCCCCAAGCTTAGGCTCTTGGCTATCCTTGAATATTACCTTGGGGTGCCTTGGGCATCCCCAATCTTAGGCTCTTGTCACTCCTTATTCCATAGTCCATCGAATCCTTACCCAAAACTTGAAAACTTCACAACACAAAACTTAAAGTAGAAAACTCGTAAGCTCCGTTAGTATAAGAAAATGAATCACCACTTCAAGGTACTGTAATGAACTCATTATTTATTTATATTGGTGTTAATACTAATGTATTCCAACTTCTCTATGGTTTATAAACTATTTTACTAGCCATAGATTCATCAAAATAAGTAAACAACACATCGAAAATAGAATCTGTCAAAAACAGAACAGTCTGTAGTAATCTGGATCAAACGTATACTTCTGGAACTCATAAAATTCTCAACTAAATTTCTGGACCTGAGGAATTTATCTATTAATCATCTTCAAAAAGAATTAACTAAATAGCACTCTCCAAATAAAAATGGCAGCAGTTCTCGTGAGCGCTAAAGTTTCTGTTTTTTACAGCATGATCAACAAGACTTTCCCCAAGTCTTCCCAAAGGTTCTACTTGGCACAAACACTAATTAAAAGCATAAAACCACATCTAAACAGAGTCTAGATGAATTATTTATTACTAAACAGAAACAAAAAGCAAGGGACAAAAATAAATTTTGGTTGCCTCCCAACAAGCGCTATCGTTTAACGCCCCTAGCTAGGCATGCTGATTTCAATGATGCTCACATAAAGGGTAAGAATTGAAATATAAAGAGAGCATCATGAAGAATATGACTAGCACATTTAAGTATAACCCACTTCCTATGCATAGGGATTTTGTGAGCAAACAACTTGTGGGAGCAATAATCAACTAGCATAGGAAGGTAAAACAAGCATAACTTCAAAATTTTAAGCACATAGAGAGGAAACTTGATATTATTGCAATTACTACAAGCATATATTCCTCCCTCATAATAATTTCCAGTAGCATCATGAATGAATTCAACAATATAACCAGCACCTAAAGCATTCTTTTCATGATCTACAAGCATGCAAATTTTATTACTCTCCACATAAGCAAAATTCTTCTCATGAATAATAGTGGGAGCAAATTCAACAAAATAACTATCATGTGATTGAAAATTAAGATCAAGATGACAAGTTTCATGGTTATCATTATTATTTAAAGCATACGTGTCATCACAATAATCATCATAGATAGGAGGCATGCTTTCATCATAGTAAATTAGCTCATCAAAGCTTGGGGGGCAAAAAATACCATCTTCATCAAACATAGCTTCCCCAAGCTTGTGGCTTTGCATATCATTAGCATCATGGATAATCAAGGAATTCATACTAACAACATTGCAATCATGCTCATCATTCAAATATTTAGTGCCAAACATTTTATAGATTTCTTCTTCTAGCACTTGAGCACAATTATCCTTTCCATCATACTCACGAAAGATATTAAAAAGGTGAAGCGTATGAGACAAACTCAATTCCATTTTTTTATAGTTTTCTTTTATAAACTAAACAAGTGATAAAACAAGAAACTAAAAGACTCGATTGCAAGATCTAAAGATATACCTTCAAGCGCTAACCTCCCCAGCAACGGCGCCAGAAAAGAGCTTGATGTCTACTACACAACCTTCTTCTTGTAGACGTTGTTGGGCCTCCAAGTGCAGAGGTTTGTAGGACAGTAGAAAATTTCCCTCAAGTGGATGACCTAAGGTTTATCAATCCGTAGGAGGCGTAGGATGAAGATGGTCTCTCTCAAGCAACCCTGCAACCAAATAACAAAGAGTCTCTTGTGTCCCCAACACACCCAATACAATGGTAAATTGTATAGGTGCACTAGTTCGGCGAAGAGATGGTGATACAAGTGGTATATGGATGGTAGATAAAGGTATTTGTAATCTGAAATTATAAAAACAGCAGGGTAACTAATGATAAAAGTGAGCGTAAACGGTATTGCAATGATAGGAAACAAGGCCTAGGGTTCATACTTCCGCTAGTGTAAGTTCCCTCAACAATACTAACATAATTGGATCACATAACTATCCCTCAACATGCAACAAAGAGTCACTCCAAAGTCACTAATAGAGGAGAACGAACGAAGAGATTATGGTAGGGTACGAAACCGCCTCAAAGTTATTCTTTCCAATCAATTCGTTGGGCTATTCCTATAAGTGTCACAAACAGCCCTAGAGTTCGTACTAGAATAACACCTTAAGACACAAATCAACCAAAACCCTAATGTCACCTAGATACTCCAATGTCACCTCAAGTATCCGTGGGTATGATTATACGATATGCATTACACAATCTCAAATTCATCTATTCAACCAACACAAAGTACCTCAAAGAGTGCCCCAAAGTTTCTACCAGAGAATCACGATGAAAACGTGTGCCAACCCCTATGCATAGGTTCCCAATGTCACGAAACCTGCAAGTTGATCACCTTAACATACATCAAGTGGCACGTGGTATCCCATTGTCACCACAGATATCCACGGCAAGACATACATCAAGTGTTCTCAAATCTTTAAAGACTCGATCCGATAAGATTACTTGAAAAGGGAAACTCAATTCATTACAAGAGAGAAGAGGGGGAGGAGAAACATAAGATCCAACTATAATAGCCAAGCTCATGATACATCAAGATCGTATCATCTCAAAAACACGAGAGAGAGAGAGAGATCAAACACATAGCTACTGGTACATACCCTCAGCCCCGAGGGAGAACTACTCCCTCCTCGTCATGGGGAGCGCCGGGATGATGAAGATGGCCACCAGTGAGGGTTCCCCCCTCCGACAGGATGTCGGAACAGGGTCCCGATTGACTTTTGGTGGCTACGGAGGCTTCTGGAGGCGGAACTCCCGATCTATCTTGTGCGTTCTGAAAGTTTTAGGGTACGTGGAGTTATATAGGCGGAAGAAGTACGTCAGGGGAGCCACGAGGGCCCCAAGAGATAGGGGGCGCGCCCTAGGGGGGCACCCCCACCCTCGTGAGCACCTCGTTCCTTCCTTGACGTGGGATCCAAGTCCATCAGGTGTGTTTCCTTCCAAAAATAACTTCTCCAGTTGATTTTGTTCCGTTTCGACTCCGTCTGATATTCCTTTTCTTCAAAACACTGAAATAGGCATAAAACAGCAAATCTGGGCTGGGCCTCCGGTTAATAGGTTAGTCCCAAAAATAATATAAAAGTGGATAATAAAGCCCAATATTGCCCAAAATAGTAGATAATATAGCATGTAGCAAGCAAAAATTATAGATACGTTGGAGACGTATCAACGTATCACTATTATACCTAGTTTGTCGGCAACGGCGTGGCAATTGTAGTAGGGTGTTTTAATGTTGTCGTGCTACTGCTATGTGGATAGCAGTAGCACCACCTTTTAACCAGCGCAATTGATAAGCTTTTGTATATAAGGTTTTCCCTAGTAGTGTGTGCTTCGCGCGAGTACCGATGGTATGAATTAGTTTGGCAATCAGAACACCAACCATAGCACATGGCCTGTGTTTGTATGGATGTACAACCCCCTGGTTGTGCATGAAGTCAAAGTACATACACTTGAGCATGCTGATTCAAGGGGTGAAACAATCGGGAAATTATATTAATATGTATCTAGGGCTACTAAAAGAGGAGTCAGACATGTTATGGAAAACACCGGCTAAGACATGGGATGCCAGCAAAGGAGAGTATTTCTATATGAGAGTCGTGCTGATAACAATAGTGCACATGACTATCTCGGTTATGAATATGTCGTAGGCAAGGTGTGCCACGTATATTGCGGATGCACCCGGTGCATGGATGATACAACGTCTCATCAGCTATCAAAAGATGGAGGGTCTAGGAAAATCGTGTACATGGGGCGTCAAAGATGGATCGAGAAGGGTGAACCGTGGAGGTCTATTCAATGGTGAGGCTAAGCATTGAGGACCTCCACGTAAGAGGAGCAGAGCCGAAATCGATGAGCTGTTGAAAAACTGGGAACATTGCCCTGCGCCGGGAAAGATGAAAAAGGCGTCGGAGCTGCTTCTGAAGGTATGGAAGAGCAGGTCTGTTTTCTTGGACTTGGAGTACTGGCCCAACCTCGACACGCCTCATTCCCTTGATCAAATGCATATCACGAAGAATGTCCTTGAGAGCTTGCTTGCAACAGTGATGAATATGCCGGATAAGACCAACGATGGGCCAAAGGCAAGAAGAGACTTGGAAGATTTGAACATCAGGGTAGATCTCCACCTGTCGTCCCGTAAAAAGTCTGAGGAGACGGAGACGGAGATGGAGACGAGGGACAGGGGGGAAAAGTCAACAAGAAGGAAGAGAATTATTGCCCCGCTTTTGCTTCACCTTAAGTCCGAAGGAGATCGGTCAATTCTTAAAGTGCCTTACCAGAATCAAAGTTAGTTCCGGTTACTGTGGGAAGATGAGAAGATTTCTAGACATGAAGAAGAAAAGGTTCAGCGGGATGAAGTCTCATGACTGTCACCTGATGGTGATGCAGATCCTTCCGGTTGCCCTTAGAGGTATAATGGATGAGAACTTCCATGAAACGCTTACTGGTCTCTGTAGTGCCACAAATAAGTTGTGCTATCATTATTAACTTTGCATATTTTGGCTTCAATATTATGAATATGTGTATCACTATGATCGAGATTCAACAAAAATAGACCACTCATCAAGGGTACATGACATAAAAGATATTACTCATATAAATAGAACTAGCATTATTCTCTGATTTAAATGAATAACCGTCTCGCATCAAACAAGATCCATATATAATGTCCATGCTCAATGCTGGCACCAAATAACAATTATTCAGGTCTAAAACTAATCCCGAAGGTAGATGTAGAGGTAGCGTGTCGATGGCGATCACATCGACCTTGGAACCATTTCCGACACGCATCGTCACCTCATACCTAGCCAATCTTCGTTTAATCCATAGCCCCTGTTTCGAGTTGCAAATATGACCAATAGAACCAGTATCAAATACCCAGACACTACTACGAGCATTAGTAAGGTACACATCAATAACATGTATATCAAATATACCGTTCACTTTTCCATCCTTCTTATCCGCCAAATACTTGGGGAAGTTCCGCTTCCAGTGACCAGTCTCTTTGCAGTAGAAGCACTCAATTCCAGGCTTAGGTCCAGACTTGGGCTTCTTCCTGGGAGCAGCAACTTGCTTGCGATTCTTCTTGAAGTTCCCCTTCTTCCCTTTGCCCTTTTTCTCGAAACTAGTGGTCTTGTTAACCATCGACACTTGATGCTCCTTCTTGATTTCTACCTCTGCAGCCTTAAGCGTCGCGAAGAGCTCGGGAATTGTCTTTCCATCCCTTGCATATTATAGTTCATCACGAAGCCTTTATAGCTTGGTGGCAGTGCTTGAATAACTCTGTCAATAACACTATCATCTGGAAGATTAACTCCCAGTCCCAGTTGAGTCAAGTGGTTCTGGTACCCACACATTTTGAGTATGTGCTCACTGATAGAACTGTTCTCCTCCATCTTGCAGCTATAGAACTTGTTGGAGACTTCATATCTCTCAACTCGGGCATTTGCTTGAAATATTAACTTCAACTCTTGGAACATCTCATATGCTCCATGACGTTTGAAACGTCTTTGAAGTCCCGATTCTAAGCCATAAAGCATGGCACACTGAACCATCGAGTAGTCATCAGATTTAGCTTGCCAGACGTTCATAATGTCCGAAGTTGCTCCTGCAGCAGGCCTTGCACCTAGCGATGCTTCCAGGACATAATTCTTCTGTGCAGCAATGTGGATAATCCTCAAGTTATGGACTCAGTCCGTATAGTTGTTACCATCATCTTTCAACTTAGCTTTCTCTAGGAACGCATTAAAATTCAAGGGAACGGCGCACGGGCCATTGATCTACAACAAGATAGATATGCAAAACTATCAGGACTAAGTTCATGATAAATTAAAGTTCAATTAATCACATTACTTAAGAACTCCCACTTAGATAGACATCCCTCGAGTCATCTAAATGATCACGTTATCCATATCAACTAAACCATGTCCGATCATCACATGAGATGGAGTAGTTTTCAATGGTGAACATCTCTATGTTGATCATATCTACTATATGATTCACATTCAACCTTTCGGTCTCCAGTGTTCCGAGGCCATGTTTGTACATGCTAGGCTCGTCAAGTTTAACCCGAGTATTCCGCATATGCAAAACTGTCTTGCACCCGTTGTATGTGAACGTAGAGCCTATCACTCCCGATCATCACGTGGTGTCTCAGCACGATGAACTGTCGCAACAGTGCATACTCAGGGAGAACACTTATACCTTGAAATTTTAGTAAGGGATCATCTTATAATGCTACCGACGTACTAAGCAAAATAAGATGCATAAAAGATAAACATCACATGCAATCAAAATATGTGACATGATATGGCCATCATCATCTTATGCCTTTGATCCCATCTCCAAAGCATCGTCATGATCTCCATCGCCACCGGCTTGACACCTTGATCTCCAGCGTGCGTCGTGGTCGTCTCTCCAACTATTGCTTATACAACTATCTCTAATGCATAGTGATAACATAAAGCAATTACATGGTGTTTGCATTTCATACAATAAAGCGACAACCATAAGGCTCCTGCCAGTTGCCGATAACTTCTACAAAAACATGATCATCTCATACAATAATGTATATCACATCATGTCTTGACCATATCACATCACAACATGCCCTGCAAAAACAAGTTAGATGTCCTCTACTTTGTTGTTGCAAATTTTACGTGGCTGCTACGGGCTTCTAGTAAGAACCGTTCTTACCTACGCATCAAAACGACAACGATGTTTCGTCAAGTTTGTTGTTTTAACCTTCAACAAGGACCGGCCGTGGTCAAATTCGATTCAACTAAAGTTGGAGAAACAGACACCCGCCAGCCACCTTTATGCAAAACAAGTTACATGTCTGTCGGTGAAACCGGTTTCATGAACGTGGTCATGTAAGGTTGGTCCGGGCCACTTCATCCAACAATACCGTCAAATCAAAATAAGACATTTGTGGTAAGCAGTATGAATATTATCGCCCACAATTCTTTGTGTTCTACTCGTGCATATCATCTAAGCATAGACCTGGCTCGGATGCCACTATTGGGGAACGTAGCATGCAATTTCAAAAAGTTTCCTACGATCACCCAGGATCTATCTAGGAGATGCATAGCAACGAGAGGGCAAGAGTGTGTCCACGTACCCTCGTAGACCGAAAGCGAAAGTGTTAAGTTAACGCAGTTGATGTAGTCGAACGTCTTCATGATCCAACCGATCAAGTACCGGACGTACGGCACCTCCAAGTTCAGCACACGTTCAGCTCGATGACGTCCCTCGAACTCTTGATCCAGCAGAGGGTCGAGGGAGAGTTTCGTCAGAACGATGACATGGTGACGGTGATGGTGATGTGATCCGCGCAGGGCTTCGCCTAAGCACTACATGAATATGACCAGAGGGGTAAACTGTGGAGAGAGACGCCGCACACGGCTTGGAACAATTGGTGTCTCTCCAATTGGTGCCCTGCCCACGTATATAAAGGAGGGAAAGGAGGAGGCCGGCCACCAGGGGTGCGCCAAGGGGGGAAACCGAATAGGACCCCAAGTCCTATTTGGCCCCCCTTCCTTTCTTACGGAGGGGGAAAGGGGAAGGGGGAGGGAAGAGGAGAAGGAAAGGGGGCGCGCTGCCTCCCCTAGTCCAATTCGGACTCCCTATGGGAGGGGGGCACGTCCACCCCTTGTGGGCTGCCTCCCGTCTCCCCTATGGCCCATGTAGGCCCAATACTTTCCCCGGGGGGTTCCGGTAACCCCTCGGTACTCCAAAAAATACCCGAACCACTCCGAAACCATTCCGGTGTCCGAATACCATGGCCATCGTCCAATATATCAATCTTTACCTCTCGACTATTTCGAGACTCCTCGTCATGTCCGTGATCTCATCCGGGACTCCGAACAATCTTCCGTCACCAAAACACATAACTCATAATACAAATCGTCATTGAACATTAAGCGTGCGGACCCTACGGGTTCGAGAACTATGTAAACATGATCGAGACACATCTCCGGCCAATAACCAATAGCGGAACCTCTATGCTCATATTGGTTCCTACATATTCTATGAAGACTTTTATTGATCAAATCGCAATGACAACATACGTAATTCCCTTTGTCATCGGTATGTTACTTGCCCGAGATTCGATCGTCGGTATCCTCATACCTAGTTCAATCTCGTTACCGGCAAGTCTCTTTAGTCGTTCCGTAATGCATCATACCGCAACTAACTCATTAGTCATAGTGCTTGCAAGGCTTATCATGATGTGCATTACCGTGAGGGCCCAGAGATACCTCTCCATACTCGGAGTAACAAATCCTAATCTCGATCTATGCCAACCCAACAAAC
Source organism: Triticum aestivum (assembly GCF_018294505.1). Classification (NCBI taxonomy): domain Eukaryota; kingdom Viridiplantae; phylum Streptophyta; class Magnoliopsida; order Poales; family Poaceae; genus Triticum; species Triticum aestivum. Next base: position 583,132,194 of record NC_057794.1, read on the forward strand.
ACCTTCGGAGACACCTGAAGAGCATCTTTATAATCACCCAGTTACGTTGTGACATTTGATAGCACACAAGGTGTTCCTCTGGTATTCGGGAGTTGCATAATCTCATAGTCAAAGGAATATGCATAAGTCATGAAGAGAGCAGTAGCAATAAAACTTAACGATCATTATGATAAGCTAACAGATGGGTCTTGTCCATCACATCATTCTCCTAATGATGTGATCCCGCACATCAAATGACAACACATGTCTATGGTCAGGAAACTTAACCATCTTTGATTAACGAGCTAGTCTAGTAGAGGCATACTAGAGACACTTTGTTTTGTCTGTGTATTCACACATGTATCAAGTTTCCGGTTAATAAAATTCTAGCACGAATAATAAAAATTTATCATGATATAAGGAAATATAAATAACAACTTTATTATTGCCTCTAGGGCATATTTCCTTCAAGTACATAGTGCTAATACATAATTAAGCGGTTCATTCATGTACTGCCCCGCCACACACATAGTTCTAAATGAGGCCGATGACCACCATCATCCTAAAGCCATGGCGCCGAGTGTTCCTGATGGTGACTAAGATGGCATGTCCAACCTGCAGATTCTTTCCAGCAAGGAAGTTGTTCCATCCCGCGGCGCTGAACACAGTACGACCGTCCCTGTCCAGTGCGTAAGCATAGTTGGCGATGGAGCCCATGCGGTAAGGCGTAGTCCAGCAATGCCTGCTTCATCCGACTCGACGCCATAGCTCTCACTTAGCCTCTTAGGTAATTTCTGGAGAAAAAAACAAATATGGTAAATGAGCATGTCACATTACTACACACTAGCTAATTATTCTACACTAATTAAGCATATCACATTACTACAAGCATGTCACAACTAAGCATATATATTATATTACTACAAGCATGTCACACATAAGCATATATATCATCAAATTCCAACACTAAGCATATCAAATTTCTACACTAACAAGTAACATACCATGACATGGCGGTCAACATTTGTCCTTGTTAGGCGGGTCATGAATGGCATCCCGACGTAGTCATCATGTGAAGGAAGTATGTACCATAGGTTGCCCAATTCGTCCTCGCTTAGCCTGATTCCTTTGGCATAGAGGGCTTCATCAAGTGGGTCATCATCTTCGTCCTCCTAACTGACGTAGATAACAGCCAACCTTGGAGTTTGTCTTCTGAAGGAGAAGCTGATAAGTTCACCCCCAGTGAGATGCATGTGGTTGATGAAACGATCCCATTCATCTCCTCCAATCTGGGATGTTTTTCGTCCCTTGTGGACCTCCATAGTGTAGGGGCCCCCTGGAGCGTCAAAGATCACAGTGTTTTCGGTAATGAGCTCATTGAACTCCAGTCTCACATTGCAAGGGACGACCTGTGTAAAAAACCAAAAAACAAACACATTGCATTACAGGAAATAGCAAGAAAAAGAAAAGAAAAAATTGTTATAGAAGGTTCATGTAATGCGTTACCGCTACAAGAACAAAGCACGTCCGGAAGTAGATGCCAAACAGCGTGCCACTTGAAAGGTCGGTTGCGCACCTTGACTTGCACACTGGACATGGTGGCGGCTGCTGCATTCTACATATAATATAATTGAAACTAAGGTTGTGTTTGATAGCGAAGTATTGAAAAATTAAAGTATTGGAAAACCACAATAATGTAACAAGTAGGTACAAGCGGATGGTGACGGGTTGGGGCCTAAGTATATAAACACTTTGTACACTAGTAATTGCATACACAAATAAACAAAATTTCTACACAAAGCTACAATTTCTACACTAGTAATTATCACTAGCTACAATTTCTACACAAAGCTATCCATGCAACTAACTTCATATGTAAAATGCCGCGCTACCAACGAAAGTTGTGGCTAGCACCTTTTCCACTAGTAATTATCACTAGCTACAATTTCTACACAAAATTAGGGGATTTCTACACTAGTAATTATCACTAGCTACAATTTCTACACAAATCAATCCATGCAACTAACTTTGGATTCTACATGACACAAAGCAATCCATGATATATATGCTAAAATTTCTACACTATTAAAACAATCCCCTAATCAATTACATGAATCCCAATGGATCCCGGCGGTGTGTCCGCGAACGGAGGACGTGGGAGAGTGGAGAGGAAGGAGATGCGATGGAAGGAGTAGTGGATCTAACCTTGGTGCCGGCGAGGGGCGGCGACGGGATGGCAACGGGGTCGGCAACGGGGCCGTCAACGGGGCGTCGACGGGACGGCGGCAACGGCGACTTCAGTCAGGGGGAGGGGTGTGAAATGAGAGAGAGCGATGACTTAGATCTTTTACTAAGTTGACTCATATAGGTTATCGCTGGCGTTGGGAGAAAGGGCAACGCCATAGCTAATAACAGGCCAAATAAAAAAGACTAAGATTAATGATGAAAGACTTGACAAAATAAAAGACTCAAAATTTGAACTAGTGATAAAGAAATAAAATTCCTAAAATGATAAGAACTGTAAAAATAATTATGACAAAAAAAGCATAATATAATTAAATACTTCATCAAATGGGAAAAGAGTTTCTGGCATGCAAAAAAAAAGAACGCTAGCATTAACAAAATAACTATGGCGTGCAAAGATAACCAACGTCGCCAGTGGTTTCCAAATGGTGAGTGTATATGAGCCAATAGATTTGTGGCGTTTAGAAAACAAGCAACGCCAGCACTGTGCTTGTAAAGCTGACGTGCTGATTTGGCCTGCGCCAGCACTATTTGAAAAAATATATTGCTGACGTGGATGTAAAATGCCGCGCCATCAACGAAAGTTGTGGCTAGCACTTTTTCCTCTAGTGAAAAGACAAATTCAGATGCGAATAGTGTAGTATTTAGCGTTTGTCTTTTTATAACACTGGACTTAATCTACACATTATATTGTTGCGGAGGCTGGCGAAAATTGGTATCATCTTGATATTAATATATATTTTTTTATCGAAAAAAATCATGAAGATTTATCTTTTTGGTTTCTCCTTGTGTATTTCGATATAGGACCTGAATTTTTTAGGGATTATGGACTCATGTTCTATGAATATTCATAATTTTTTCTAGATTTTTTTGAAACACTTCAATTTGTTTTTTGAAAAGATTGGAACAGGGAGCATTTATGACTTGGTAAGACAGCATATGCACTCCGAGACCGATCTTTTCTTCCGGCACGATAGCAGAGGCAGCGGTACACCTTTTTGACTGAACTGCAGTGCGGTCCGGTGCACACTCCGCGTATGCGCCGCGTAGCACGCAGTGCGGTGCAAATAGATATATTCCTCTCTTCTACCCAAAGGAATGAATCGCTCGCAGTTTCTTGAAGATCCATCCATGTGCTTTTTCCCCATCAGTTTCCAAGTATGCAAAAGTTCATTCATACATTCCGTTAACCGGTTACTAGTCCCCCAAAAACTTATTTTGGAGTAGCTCCTTCAAAAACCAATCTTAGGCCTCTTTTGGTTCATAGGATAGGGTTATCGTAGAAATAGAAATTTTGTAAGAAATGAAATGATATGTATCTCAAATTCTATAAGTAGGAATAGCAAACGAGATGTCATTTCGTTGACACCAAAGAAATTTTTTCATTGAGTCTAGGCTCATTTTTAGGCCTCCTTTGGTTTAGAGGAATTTCATAGGTAAACTGAAATGTTATATAGTAAGGGCTCCTTTGGTTTGGAGGAATTTCATAGGAATTCTAGAGGATAGGATTCTTATAGGATATTTTTCCTTTAGAGCCCTTTGATTCATAGGAATGGATTCCTATTCCTACATAGGATTGGTTCCTATCCTCCACATTTTATAAGAAAATAAAAAAGAGGCTAGACTCAATGGAAAAATTCCTTTGGTGTCAACCAAATGACATCTTGTTTTCTATTCCTACTCATTGATTTGAGATACATGTCATCTCATTTCCTACAAGATTCTTATTCCTATGATAATCTTATCCTATGAACCAAAAGAGGCCTTATTTTTCTATAAAATGTGGAGGATAGGAACCAATCCTATGTAGAAAATATGAATCCATTCCTATGAACCAAAGGACTCTAAAGGAAAAAAAATCCTATAAGAATCATATCCTCTAGAATTTCTATGAAATTCCTCCAAACCAAAGGAGGCCTTACTATATAACATTTCAGTTTACTTATCATTAGAGCATCTCCAACAGCGACGCCAAAAGACGCGCATGCAGTAAACTTTCTTTTTAGCGCGCGGGAGACGTTTTGGTGCGCTCCAGCGGCGGCGGGAAACTAGCGCGTGCGGGAAAGAATTGCGCGGGCGTGGGAAAAAACGGCAGCGCACGCTAGATTTGACGCGCCGCTTAGCGTGCGCCTATAAATTGCTGCGCTCTCAGATAACGTACAACAGGCGACGTCTAAGGCGATGCCGCGGGCGATGTCTCAGGCGGCCTCCGCCGCCGGTGAGCAGCGGGTAGGAGGTCGGTTTTGGGTGCTGGCTGACGATGCCGGCGACTCGGAGGATGATGGCGCGGACCCGGACGGCGAGGAGTTTCCGGCGGGCTCGCCGATTCCGTCCGACGCGATGTACGAGGCCTTCTGGGTAGGTTACTCCGAGGACGAGGTGGAGTTGCTTGTTGACTTAGCGATTCCTCGAGAAGATCCGGCAAGGGCGGATTGAAAGAGGGAGACAACATCGAGGTGGTTCGCCGCGTCGTCCATCGTCGCACGGCGGCTTCGGCTCTCCGTCCATGGCGCGGTCCTCTTCCCAAGGTATGTCTCCCTAAGCATTCTCTTTCTGATTATTTTGAAGCGGGAGCTTGGAAGTTAGTTACGAGTAAAAGAAAGAAACGGACGGTGGCGGCAGCGGCGGTGCCGGCGCCAACGACCGGCCGGCCGGCTGAGATCCGTAGCAGGCGGATCAAGCGTTTGAATTCCTTGATTGGCGCTGGAGGGCCAGACGCGGCTGAGGCGAGTTGGGCCCGGTTTGCAAAGAGGTCTGAAGCCCAGGTGACACCGAATCAGAGTGGGTCGGTGATAAATGGGTATGAGGCCCAGTCTATCACGGACTCCACTTCGGTTTTTCACCATAGCCCATGCATGAGCCCGATCGTATGTCGATCGAGGGACTCCTATTCGCCACAGCCTAGGGTTCGACGACGCATAGCGGTGCCTGGCTTTGCAGCGTGCGGCGCTGGACGAGCGGCACGTATCCCTCCTTTGCTGGCCATGGTGGGTCGAGGCGGCGCCGCTTTTAACGGGCAGAAGACTACGACAGGCACCAGGATTGCGCCGGTTGGGCGTGGTGGCGCTGCTCCACCGGCTCTTAAGCCCAAGGCAGGCTCTGGGATGGCGCAGGCTGCGGGATCGGCGGCGCATGGCGGTGCTTCCGGTCCTAGGCCGCCGGCGCAGGTTGCAGGCACGGCGGGGCGTGGCGGTGCCGGTCCTAGACCGTCGGCGCCCGGACCGGTCGCTATGGCCCTTGTTGGTGCGGTGGCAGGGCGGGGCGGCGGCCCTCGGCCTCCACAACCTGGTGTGGTCGCTGCAGCGCCACGCAAGCAGGCACCCGGCCTGGACAGCAGCAGCGGGAGGCACCTGGGCAGCAGCAGAGAGCAGCACCGCCTCCTCATTACGTAGCTCGGCCGCCCCAGCGTCGAGTTGTGCTGGTTCCTCGAGAGCATGCGGTTGATGGCGGTGCGGATGGTGCTCGTATACCGGTGAACCGTGGTGGTGTTGGACAACCCCGAGGACAATGGGGTGATGATGGATATAATGCTTATGGGGATGGCCATCATCGGGGCTCGTCGTCAGCGGGCGGCGGGCGCGGATATGCATGGCAAAGTGATGGCTCAGCTGAAAGACCGTTTTACGTCCCTAGGGGGGTTTTGTTGAGGGGGCATCTGGCCCAGATTACAGGCAGCGAGGTGGCTACCGAGGACATCGTGGTGGTCGCGGTGGTCGTGGTGGTAGGAACTGGTATCACCAACCTCCTCCCCTAGCGCTCGCGGAACCGACGTCATCTTCTGAGGTGGTTGCTATTGGTCAGTTGCCGGCTATGCCTAGACAAGCTATGGAGGTGGTCACGGCAGTGGACTCTGCTGTGGTTCCTGAGACTGAGACCTTATTGTCAGATGCTGCTGGCGCTACCGATAAGTCGGAGGCAGATAGAGCCTCCAAGTATGCTCGTAAGAAGGGCAAGATGTTGTGCTATCGCTGTGGTGAGAGGGGCCACTTTATTGCGGAATGTGTAACTGAACTTTGTGATACCTGCCTCAAACCTGCGCATGACACGGTGGAGTGCCCTATCCTGCGGGATCAGATGCCGAGTATCACCATCTATGGCGTATATTGTGTTGAGCTGATGTTCTTCGAGTCTCTTAGTGCGAGAGAGATACCCGACGAACCCCAGAGCACAACTACAGGGATTGTCAAAGTTACTAAGAGTGATGTGTCCGAGGCGCAGATTATGCACAGGCTCACTGAGTTAGTTCCTGATAACTTTGAGTGGGAGCTCACGTGTCTCGAGGCTAATTCCTATAAGGTTGATTTTCCTACTTCGGAGGATTTGAATCGTATGTTGAGTTTTGGGTTATGTAGAGTACCGGGTACTGAGTGCATCCTCGAGTTCCATGAGTGGAAGCGAGTTGAGCCGCAGGGCAAGCCTCTTACCCAAGTCTGGTTGCGTTTCTCAGGGGCTCCTTACAAGCCGCTTCAGGATGCTCGGGTTGTTGCTAGTTTGGGGTTTCTGGTCAGAAAGACCGAGAAGGTAGATATGGCTTTTACCAGAGCGAATGGAGTGGCACGCTTGCTGATGAGTGTCCTTGATATTGAGTTTGTGCTTGACGTGGTCAAGTGGACTTACAAGGGCATGGTTTTCGATCTTGATAGTGAGTTTGAGGATACAACTCTTTTTGCTGAAGCTATGGCTGGGACGGATGTGGATATGCATGATAACAATGATGGGTCGGGGAACATGGAGACGCGAGGGGATGATGTTAGGCCTGAGTCGGCCAACGGGCCGAGCCCCACCTTGCAGGCGCCTGGGTCTGGGGCTGCTCCTTCTACTTCGGTGCCCATGAACACGCTGAGATTCGGTTATTTTGAACCTGCTTCTGCTCCTCCTAGGCTTTGGAGCGATCGGGTGGAATCTGATGACGTGCTGGAGGGCACGCTTCCACCCCTAGACTTTGGTGTGGGTGAGGTCTCTACCGAGGGGGTGGAGGATCATGGGCAGGTGGCCCCTTCTTCCCCTTCTCTTTCTGCTGCTGAGCCACGGTTGGGGACCGCGGATGAGGTGCTTTCTGTGCCGCTTGGTGATGGCCGAGTTTGAGAGGGGGATCGGGGCAGGAGGCCTCAGCTCTTTCTTCTCCTGCGGTTGTCAGGGCGATCACGCATGCGCTGTCTGTTGGCTCCGTGGGCCTGCAGTCACGGATGAGGTGCTTTCGGTGCCGCTTGGTGATGGGCCGAGTTTGAGAGGGGGACCGGGGCAGGAGGCCTCGGCTCTTTCTTCTCCTGCGGTGGTCAGGGCGATCACACATGCGTTGTCTATTGGCTCCGTGGGCCTCCAGTCACCGATTCCGCCGCAGGGATTGCTCCTGCCGACATCGGTTTCTGTTGGTGCTTCTCCCGTCGGCGCGACATCTGTTCTTGGAGAGGAGCGGGGGCAGGTGGCCCCGGTTCTTCTTTCCTATCGCCAGCTTATGGGCGAGCCGAGACTGAGCTGTCCGTGACTGTTGGGGAGCGTGGGCAGGTGGCCCAGCGTTCTCCTCACCTTCGTTCGCCGGGGATGGTGTCGGCGGTGGGTCCTGAGGACTCTCTACATCCGCGCCATGGGGGTGGGGCGGGAGGCCTTACCCCTATCGAGACCACTAGGGAGGAGGTCATCGCCTTTGGAGGCATCCCGGATCCTGTGTCTGAGGGACGGCGGATGAGCTGTCGTCTCCAGGACCAGCCGGACGTTGATGACATGCAGCTGAGGTGCGCCAGGCGGGCGACCAAGCTTCGTGATATCGAGATCACTACTGGTATGTCGGTCAATACCTCTAATTCTATTTTGCACTTTTCCGATGTTGAGATTATTCATAATGAAACCAGCTAGGAGTTTCTCTTGGTAGTAATAATATTGAGATCTCGCATTCGGTTAATGACATATTGGATCTTGAAGCGGATCGGGCTTTGGACATGATTCGCAATTTAGCTGTCGTTAAACCTATGAATGATTCAGATATTGCTCAATTGGGTGTCAGGGTGTTAGATCCGCTTTGTGCAGATCTCGCCTCTCGCCCTACTAAGACTGAGGAGGAGGAAGGTTCTTTACCTCTTGGGGAGACTGATCCTCTAGAGGATCCTTGCGGAAGACCCACCGAACCTGGTTGTGAGGACCGGGTGGAGGAAGGTGCTAAGCCTAAGCGCAAGTGGCAACGCAAAATTTACCCAGTTTCGGCGGTGCGTAGAAGTGCTAGGAACCGGATGACCAAAAAAATTCATGATGAGTTATGAGAGGAATTTTTTGGAATAGCAAAGGTCTTAGGGACTTGGCTAAAAGAAGATTTTTAGCGGAGGCTTCTCTCGAACATAGGTTGGACTTTATTGCCCTTTCTGAAACAGGAAGAGGCAATTTCTCTCCTCAATTCCTAAACACGTTGTCGGGAGGTGTTGATTATGACTGGCACTGTCTTCCCCCAAGAGGTAGATCAGGTGGGATATTACTTGCGGTTAAATGCGAGACATTGGAAGTCCGAAGTGTGGTCATGGGAGATTTTGCCGTCAAGTTTCGGGTTAGGTCGAAGGTCGACGGGTTTAATTGGACCCTGGTGGCGGTCTACGGGGCCACACAACCAGAGCTCAAACCTATTTTTTTTTGGTGGATTTAGTCCGTATTTGCGGGTCTGAGCAGATTCCAATCTTAGTCGGGGTGATTTCAATATCATTAGAAGGAGAGACGAAAAGAATAATGATAATTTTGATGGCAGATGGTCGTTCATGTTTAACACCATTATTGAAAGCTTGGTTCTGAGAGAGATAGAGCTTTCGGGAAGAAAATTTACATGGGCTAATTCTTTGCCAACCCCCACTTTTGAGAAGCTAGACCGTGTCCTCGCGAGCGTTGACTGGGAACAAAAGTTTCCCCTTGTTACTGTCCAGGCATTATCACGCGGAATCTCAGACCACACCCCCTTACTGGTTGACTCTGGTGAGGCAATGCACGTGGGGAATAAGAATACCTTCTCGTTCCAACTAGTGTGGTTCGAGAGAGATGTTTTTTTTATCTTATAGCCAGGGAGTGGGCTCAAGATGTAGGCGGAAGGACTCCAATTGAGAGATGGCAGAATAAGATACAACACTTCGCTGTGTCGAGGAGGAGGATGAGTACGTCCATAGCTACATGGCTGCGTTGGACATCAGGTTCTCCAATATCTGGCAGGTTCTTCGGGGATCTCACCCGAGCTATGATCATGTGACGGTTCCTTCTCTTTGGGTGTCCACAGCCCACGCCTCAGGAACCGCGAGTGAACTAGATTATTTGATAGTATTCCGTTACAGCGTGTTTGGTTCGGGGGAATTAGAGATGAGGAATGGGAGTTGAGGGGTAAGAAGATTAAAAGTCCACTGTTTGATTAGAGGGAATGGGAGTTTAAGTGGGAAGGGGATTGGGAGTTGAGGAAGCCAATTCTCACAATTTATTCTCAGGGGGTACCCTGTTAATTCGTGAGCAGAGTTCTATCCCACGCCAATTCCCATCATATGCCAAACAAGAGAATGAGAGTAAAAATCTACTTCGCCTGCCTAATCCCTTCGTAACACCTTTGTGCAAACTCCCATTCTCCTGCCCGAGTGTGCGAAGTTTCTTACGTGGGTGGGCTAAGAATCTCAGTGGGATTTATAAGGTTAAAAAGGAGAGACTCCTTACCCTTATTCAGGCCTTAGATGTCAAAGCCGAGTCCATGATCCTAGATTCTACGGAACTTCATGTTAAATTAGATGCGGAGATGAGATTGAAAGAGCTCCTGTGAGAAGAGGAATTGAAGTGGGCATTGCGGGCGAAGGTTCGCAGGGTGATCCAGGGGGAAGCCAACACTCAATTCTTTCATATGATCGCCAACGGCAAGCATAGAAAGAAAAGGATCTTTCATCTTGAGCAAGACGAAGGGATGATTGTAGGACAGGAGAATCTTAAACTATACATCACTAATTACTATAAGCAGCTTTTTGGGCCCCCGGAGGATAATTTTGTTTCTCTGGATGAGTCGTGGATTGAGGATGTCCCTCAGCTTGCTTCCGATGAGAACGATATTTTAACGGCTCCGTTCACGGAGAAAGAGGTGTTTGAAGCTATTTCTCATATGAAGAATAATAAAGCTCCGGGGCTGGATGGATTTCCAGCGGAGTTTTATAAGAGATGATGGCATATAATTAAAGGGGATTTGCTCCCGATGTTCCAGGATTTATTCGCTGGACAGCTTTCACTTGTTTCATCTGAATTTTGGAACTATTACCTTGCTTCCTAAGAGAACAGAGGCAGTGCGAATTGAGCAGTTCAGGCTTATCTGCCTTCTAAATGTAATTTTTAAAATTTTCACCAAGGTTGGGACAAACAGACTCACGTAGATTGCGCATTATGTGGTGTAACCGTCCGAAACTGCTTTCATGCCAGACCGAAACATCCTTGAGGGGGTGGTGGTCTTGCATGAAACGCTCCATGAAATCCATACAAAAAAACTAGATGGGGTTGTTTTCAGAGTGGATTTCGAGAAAGCGTACGACAAAGTCAAATGGCCATTCCTCCAACAAGCGTTCAGGATGAAAGGTTTTGATCCAGCCTGGAGAAAATAGGTGGAATCCTTCATGCAAAAAGGAAGTGTTGGAATTAGAGTGAATGATGATATTGGACGCTATTTCCAAATGCATAAGGGCTTGAGACAAGGAGATCCAATGTCATCTATTCTGTTCAACATCGTGGTCGACATGTTGACAATTCTTATAGGAAGGGCTAAGGATGCTGGCCAAGTAGGTAGTTTGGTACCTCATCTAGTTAATGGAGGAGTCTCTGTCCTACAGTACGCAGATGATACAATCATCTTTATGGAGCATGACTTGGTAAAAGCGAGAAACATGAAGCTGGTGTTATGCTTATTTGAACAATTGACCAGACTAAAAATTAATTTCCACAAGAGCGAATTGTTCTGCTTTGGAAGAGCCAAAAAGGAACAAGAGACGTATAAGCAATTGTTCGGATGTGAATTGGGAGCTTTACCTTTCACGTATCTAGGTATACCATTCATCATCGTAAGCTAACAAATAAAGAATGAAAGTGCATTGAGGATCAATTTGAGAAGAAATTAGGATGCTGGAAGGGCAAACTGATGTCGTATGGAGGCCGTTTAATTCTCATTAATTCAGTGCTCACAAGTATGCCCATGTTCCTATTGTCTTTTTTCGAGGTACCAGTCAGAGTTCGGAAAAGACTTGATTTCTATCGATCCCGTTTCTTCTGGCAAAGTGAGGATCTGAAGAGGAAGTATAGACTAGCTAAGTGGGACATTATTTGTAGACCGAAGGACCAAGGGGGTCTAGGTATCAAAAATCTAGAGGTAAAGAACAAATGTCTCCTTAGCAAATGGTTGTATAAACTTTCTCGAGAGACCGACGCCACCTGGGCTCAGATTCTGCGTAATAAGTACCTCCAATCAAAAACTTTATCCCAGGTGACAGTGAGGCCGATGGATTCGCCTTTCTGGAAGGGAGTGATGAGAGTTAAATTGGTTTTCCTCAATCGGACCAAGTTTATAGTCGGGGACGGTACTTCTACGAGATTTTGGAAGGATACTTGGCTAGGGGATACGCCTCTCGCGCTTCAGTGTCCTTCCCTCTATAGTATTGTTCAACGGAGAGATGCAACCATTGAGTCAGTATGTCAATCCACGCCTCTCAATATCAACTTCAGGAGAGCGTTAGCAGGCAACCGTTGGGAAGTTTGGCTCCATCTTGTGAGAAGATTGATAGATGTCCAACTCTCTCAACATCCGGATCAGTTGTGTTGGAAGCTTACTAGGAATGGAGAATTTACGGTTAAATCCATGTGTTTGGATGTTATTAATTCAAGTTCTATTCCTACCTCGAAACATGTTTGGCAGGTCAAAGTTCCCTTGAGAGTTAAAGTGTTTATGTGGTTTGTACACAAACAAGTCATTTTAACTAAGGATAACTTGATTAAACGCAACTGGATTGGATCCTCTCGATGTAGCTTTTGTGATACGGATGAAACAGTCAAACACCTCTTTCTCGATTGCCCTTTGGCAAGGATTCTTTGGCAATCAGTTAATATTACCTTCAATATTACTCCACCGAATAGTATCAGCACGTTATTTGGGACGTGGTTGGATGGGATTGAGTCCCAAACAGCAAGACACATTCGTGTAGGAGTATGTGCTTTATTATGGGCTATCTGGAATTGCAGAAATGATTTGGTCTTTAACAGAACAACAAACACTCACTTTTTGCCGGTTATCTTTCGGGCCACTGTGTGGATCCGTATGTGGTCGTTACTCACTCCGACGGAGGCCAGAGAGCGTTTGGTTACTGGATCTATCCGATGGGAGATGGTAGCACGGGATATTTTCAGCCAGTTTGGATGGCGGTCATGTAATAGGATAGGCAATTAGTTTTCCTATCTCTCTTTTGCCAGCCGGTTGTGGCTTTTATTTTGGTTTCTTAGCGCTTTTGGGAGCAGCTATTGTTTGAGACTTTGAGACTTTTGTTGAACCTATTTTTTCGCTAATAAAGGTGGCCGTATGCATCATTCTGATGCAGAGGCCGGGGATGTCCCCTTTTCTAAAAATAAAAAATTGTCGCGCTCGCAACGCGGCCTCCACACGTCCACGCGCGCTCTCCCCGCTCTACTCTGTCGCTTGCTCGCCGCTTCCACGCCCCCGCCACCATCGCGCCACCATGCCGCCGCGCCGCAGGGGATCGTTTGGCTGCCACGGCGTCCGCGAGCGCCCCGGCGGCACGTACTACGCCGAGATCCGGTCCGGCGACGTCCGACTCGGCCTCGGCACGTTCGGGACCGTGCACGAGGCCGCCCGCGCGTACAACACGGCGGCGTGGCGCCTAGAGAGGCCGCCGGCGCAGTTGAACTTCCGCGACGTCTTCACGCGCGAGCAGGCGCAGGCTGTCGTCCCTCCGCCTCGTCTTATCACCGACCAGGACCGTGAGGAGCACTGTCGGCGGCAGCGCCGCCTCCTCATCGCCGAGGAGGACGAGCGAGCCATGGCGGAGTGGCGCCGGTGCTACCCGGAGGACGTCGTCAACGAGCACGCCTACTGGGCGAAAATGACGGAAAGGCGCCGCGCGAAGCGGTTGGACAGGTGTCAGCGGAAGGCACTGGCGATATCGAAGTGCGGTATTGTTGAAGCCGGTGGGGAGTCGATCTTTGAGGCTAATGATCCTTGTTGGGAGGACATGTGGCTCGATACCTCGGACAACACCAGTCCGGATGAGGACGAGGACGACTCGGAGTAGGTTGTAGTTGCACCATTATCTAGGCCTAGTTCTTTTGGGTGATTCTCCCAGAATAGGCCCCCTCCCCAGCTTCTCCCAGAATTACCATTTTATATTATTATTTTTACAACCCTGCCTAGTTGAGATCTAATTAGCTAGGATTGTAAAAAATATATAAAGTGGCGATTATGGGAGATTTTGAGGAGGGGGCCGATTCTGGGAGAATCGCCCAAAAGAACTGGCCCCTAGTTACACCGTAGTATGTAGTTGCACCGTAGTTTTATCTATCTATGCTATGAATTATGTAAAATATATATATATCGTTTTTATCTACGATGAATTTATGTATCGTTTTTATTTAAAAAATATGTATGCAATGTTTGTGCAATAGCGCGCCTGTTGGAGCTACGCGCGCGCTAAATTTTAGCGTGGATGCTGGAGCCAGCGCTGTCTGCCACGCTTTTCCAAACGATGGGTGCGCTGCAAAGTACTTTTTAGGGCGTCGCGCGTTGGGCGGCTGTTGGAGATGCTCTTAAGACTGTGTGGTACCACCATGCGACACACGTGATAATAAGCAATCTAAACAATTCACGCCACCACCCACACCAACTTTGGTGAATGTATTATATGATTAATGGAAAGATTTCATTATCTAAGAAACTAATATACACCTATAATTGTAGAAAAAATAACAATAAGTATGATTAGAGTTTCTTTTTCCAAACGTGTTTGCCCGTTTGAGCACGATCTGGGCCCCCTATCTTTGCACCAATTTAATCAGTCATATTCATAGTATTATTACTATTATTTAAGGCAAACTAATACATCTATACTACTCCCTCCGTCCCAAAAGATTTATTTTAGATTTATGTAGATATGGATGCATTCGATGCAACTAATCGCGCTCTAAAGTTAAATGCATCCATATCTAGATAAATCTGAGACAAGGGAAAGGAAATATTATTCGGGCGTCGCTATTCCACCAACCCACAGACTTGCGGGCTCAGCACAGAAGACCCATCTGACAAGACACGAGACATGTTCGTTCGATCGAGCTCTCCATCACATCATCCGTCCAAGTCGAGGTCACACAAGAATTTCGTCCACGTGATGCGGTGATGCGTGGAACCTTCTAGTGCTTCCCGTCCACGTGCGCGCCTCATCCCCACCCCGTGCCGGCGCCGCTGATTTGAGCCTGACCGCCTCGCCCGGCGGCGCACCACTAGCAGTCTAGCACAGGTAGGTCGGTCGATCCATCAGCCTCAGCTGGGATGTGTGTGTGCGCGTCGCGTGTATATAAGCTGGCCATGCCCACGATGCGATGCATATCCATTCACTCACCAGTTGTCCGTTTTCAAGAGCTTACAGCTGGCTTCAACGGTGGAGAGAGAGAGAGGTTGTTGCCATGGCAACGAGGGAGGTCAGCATCCAGATGGCGGGGGTACTGGACGGCCAGCCGGGGTGCGCTCTGTCCCGGGAGTCGCTTGTCGTCCGTGCCGTGCCGCGGACAGCCGGCGCTTCTTTGATGGAGGCTGCAGACGCAGTCGCCGCCGCCGACAAGATGACCAAAGACGCGGCCGGGGCGGCTCAGGATGAGACGCGGTGCTCTGTCTCGTTCAGCGTGCCAGGCTCGCCGTCGGGGCTCCACCTTGCGCAGCTCAGCATGCCGCCGTTAGTCTGCGCCGGTGATGCCGATGTGGGCACCGCTCCTGTGCTGCCGACCGAGTCAAAGGTCCCGTGGGAGCGAGACCGGCGGTTTGACCACTTCAAGACGTTCTATGGCGGCCTTGAACGGCAGCTCTCCAACCTCCGCGGGGTGCCACAGGACACCGACGTCGAGAAAGGTGCGGCGTCAAAGATCTCAGAGGAGGACATCGACAAGGACGATGAGATGCCCACTGCTGACCGCTACTTCGCCGCGCTCGAAGGCCCCGAGCTCGAGACCCTCCGTGTACGTACCACGTAACCGTGTAGCATTCCACCAAAAAGTTTCACCTTTGCATGCTACAACCGTTTTTGTGTCTAATAACAATGTGAACGTGCAGTCGACAGAGGTGGCGGTCCTGCCTAAGGACGAGACATGGCCGTTCCTGCTCCGGTTTCCAATTAGCGCCTTTGGGATGTGCCTTGGCGTGAGCAGCCAGGCCATGTTGTGGAAGACCCTGGAGTCGGAGCCCTCCACGAAGTTCCTTCACGTGCATCCGGTCGTCAACCACGTCCTCTGGTGGATCTCCGTCGCACTCATGGTGGTCGTCTCCATCACCTACCTCTTGAAGATCGTCTTCTACTTCGAGGCTGTCCGCCGTGAGTTCCACCAACCTGTGCGCGCCAACTTCTTCTTTGCGCCATGGATCGCCTGCCTCTTCCTTGTCAAGGGTGTGCCGCATCCGGTGTGGGAGATCCACCACGCCGTCTGGTACGTGCTAATGGCGCCCATCCTGTGCCTCGACCTTAAAATCTACGGACAATGGATGTCTAGCGACGAGCGACGCCTCTCTAAGGTGGCCAACCCATCGAACCGTCTCGCCGTCGTTGGCAACTTCGTCGGTGCGCTGCTTGGCGCTAGGATGGGCCTCCGGGAGCTGCCCATCTTCTTCTTTGTTGTCGGGTTGGCCCACTATGTGGTGCTCTTCGTCACTCTCTATCAGCGGCTCCCTACCAACGTGCAGCTCCCCAAGGAGCTCCACCCAGTTTTTTTCCTCTTCGTCGCTGCACCTAGCGTCGCGTCCATGGCGTGGACAAGGATCTCTGGCGAGTTCAACGATGGCGCTAAGCTCCTTTACTTCGTCTCGCTATTCCTCTACATGTCGTTGGTGGCGCGCGTCAACCTCTTTCGGGGGTTTAGGTTCTCCCTGGCATGGTGGGCGTACACATTCCCAATGACAAGTGTGGCCTTGGCGACGGCATTGTATGCATCGAAGGTAGACAACGTGCTGACACGGGCACTGGCAGTCGGGTTGTCAGGAACCGCCGTTGTCACAGTCACCGGCGTGTTAGCCGCCACCATGTACCACGCCTTCGTGCGCAAGGACCTCTTCCCCAATGATGTGTCCATCGCCATCACACGGCGACGGCCCAAGTTTAGCAAGATCCTCGCGCATCTCCGGCCATCGAGTTATGATGTCAAGGAGCTCGTTCTCTCCGTCCCAAATTTCAGTTCCTATTCCAGGCAGGGCGCCTACTCTGACTCTGGCGCCAACTCCAGGATGAACATCAGTGCCGGTGAGACTCCAATGGCACACGGGCACGGAAGAGAAGAATGTGAGACGGTAGGTGCAAAACATGTTGCTTAGTGGAACTTGTATAGAGGTCTCTATATTTTCTCCATTCTTTTTCGTTTTTGTGAACTTGCTGCACATAGTTGCAGATTAGGAGCGATATCCTTGAGCAATTTACATTGCCATGACAGTGATATAATTGCCGGACTTGACGGTTGAGCTTGTCAATTTAGTGGTTATATACTTTCGTTCATCAGAAGTAAGTTACATTTCTTACTCTATTCTGATCTCTAAGTAACTCCATAGACCTGAAATTGCAGAAACATTTCACCAAAGGTGCATCAACTAGAATGGATGGCCTAGTGAGTTTGCAACTTTGGAAGTGAGATTTTCAAATAAGAGAGAAGAATTTGCAAAATCATTTTGTGTGTGTGACTATGACATGCTATTCCCTCGTTGCTTAAATCGAAAGATACTGTTGATGGCGGTACTTTCAGACTAAGCTTTCCTTACATGATAGGTTAAAGCCAGGTTTTGGTGTTCCGTGTCTATTAGTTCCGGCATCCATATAGTTACATATTTAACCGTATTGCTTTGAACTAACTCCACAAATTCTTCTCTCTCAAAAAGGTCTACAAATTATTTCTCGTTGCTTAATGAAAACCTCATATGTGCTAACATAATTATGTATTATTTTATTTTAAAAAACTACTTGTTGCCTGGAACAGAGACAGAACTGGGTTCGTCCCACAAATCAAAGCACTTACAGATCAACTCCGCCACAAACTTCAGTTCAAAATGCATGTTCTTTTGCTTGCAGAAAGATGAACTACACTCTGAATAAAGCGTGATATCATTGCACAAGCAGGGCTAGCATACTCGTGCCACTTGCTCTATGGTTTTCCTTTTTGTAATTAACCACTGGCTCTATTGTTATCTCTACGGATGTGGAGAATCCAATATTGAGTATGTCACATAAGATTTTCTTTCGGTCGTGTTCCACTTGACACAAGCACGTGACACCATCGCAATTTGGGTACTTGCATTGCTCAAGCAAGTGTATCCTCTTCCAATACACATCATGCTTCCTAATGAGCCTGATGTAATTCATCACGTCCATGTCCGTACTAATTTCATAGGCTTTTATCTCCAGCGAACTCAAGTTGCGGTGCTCAAATTTAGGTCTTTCCCCTACCACAGTGAACTTGTAGAGACCTCGATTACTAAAGTGAGGATATAGCTACAAAAACAAAACATGTTTAAAATATCTAAAATGGTAGAGAAGATAAGATTTTTCTTCCAGATGTATGCATCAGAGGATGCATGCAGATGGCAAGAGGTTTTGCCTTCTTATTAGAAACAAATATAGATAGATAGATAGATAGATAGATAGATAAGGTGCACTACTACGTACCTCAATATAAAGATTTTTGAGGAAGGGTGCCGCATCTAAAATAGGAAGGATCCAAGCCATCCTGGAGATATTCAGCTTGCGAAAATAAGCATCTCTGAGGCTATTGAATGACAATTTCTCAAAGTAGCATTGCAGATGCCGTGCAGAGAGCTTTATGACACGAAGGGAAGGACAATAGCCAAAACTCACGCACTGGACAAAATTAGTGGCGTTGCAGACAAAGCGCTCAAGTTTTGGGACTGCCGTCAGTTCGACTCCGGGGAAAGAGCAACCATGGAGTTCCAAGGCCAAGAGCGACGAGTTGGGGGTGTCGATCTCCAATTTCTCCACAACAAAGGCCCAACGCTTGTAGTTGGTTAAGGACAGGAGCTGTCGGGGATATACCCCGCAGCGTAAACCGGCCGGAAGTATAACCCAGCCGGACTTGGTGGTTTACTTGAGACCCAGCTGAGACTTGGCGATTCACTGGCGACCCGCCCTAACTTGGCGGTTTACAAGCAACCCGCCTGAACATTATGACTCATTGGTAATCCGGCGGGCGGGACAGATGGATGACAAGGCCCAAGGCCCAGAAGGCCGGTTTATGCTAATGGTGGGCCGGTTTAAGAGAAAAGGTGTGAGGAATATTTCCCTTACAAGAAGTCAAGACCCGGACTTGTATCCGGTTTGTATTAAGATAGACTAGTCCTAATCCTAATAGGACTCCACATGTAACCCGCCCCTTCAACATATATAAGGAGGGGCAGGGCTCCCCAAAAGGGGACAAGATTCACAAGTTCCACAAGTTGGACAAGTTAGGTTTAGACAATAGCTCTCGAGATAGAGCACACTTGTAACCGTGATCATCATCATCAATATCAATGAAGCAGGATGTAGGCTTTTATCTCCACCGTGAGGGGCCGAACCTGGGTAAAACATCGCGTCTCTCGTCCCGCTCAACCCCTCTCAAGCTACCACATAGATGTGTTGGCCTCGCGACTAAGTCCACACACTAGGACATCTGCCGTGACAAATCCGACAGGAGCTCTAGCCCATGGTAGACGTCAAGGAGACCATCGATCTCCGAGGTGGTGGAGAAGAAGAAGTCGTGTAGGGTGGGGCTGGTGAGCTGGGCGAAGGCAATGGGGTAGGCCATGAGGAACGATGTGAAGCGTGGACCGAACTCGACGTCGACGAGGTATGCCTTGCGTATGGTGAGCTCAAGGCAGTCGGAGGCGTGGCTGTGATGGACTCGCCGATGGAGCGCAGGCACGGGTTGTCTACGTCTATGGGGTAGAAGGCGAGGTACAATCTTCTGACTTTGGGGGCAAAGCTGGTCGAGCAGGTGGCAAGTGATGTGTACCGGGTGTCACAAGGCTGGAGGTCGGTGGTGCTGGGACTAGGATGCTGAAGCTGGCTTTTAGTTCCCATCTCCCTCCTTCCCCTCTGATGTTTCGGTGGCAACTTTTGGGTTGTAATGCATACTTGTTCGATTTGGGGCTGCCCCCCCCCTACCTGCCACTTGTGGCGTGTACTGTTTCCTGCTAGTAGTAATCCTTCCTATTAGCAGTTCATAACTAGCATGCTTTAGATTGAGTTGTGATCGGATAATAGTTCTCTGTGGTTGGGTTTCATTAATGAAATTGGAGGGAAACCCCCTCTTATGATCAAAAAAAAGGAGAGGCGCAAGTTGGTCCGGTGATAGGTGGGGAGCAGAAACCACGTTACAATTGTGGTGTACGTGGCCATGACACTATTTGCCGAGGATCTCCAGCAATGGTGCGATACGAGTGTCGCGATGTGTATGTTGAGATCGGGGAGCATGCGCGGGAGGCGCCTCCATCGCCTCGCCACGGCGCATCAGCCAAAGATGTTTCAGATTTTTGAAGGGGCCAAAGATATTCATATCCCAAGTCATCTTGATGGGCCGAAGACGTAGCTTTGGGCCCATCAGTGGGCAGAGCGGCCCAAATCCGGTACCAAGTTGTACTTAATATTCTTTCTACAAAAAATATGTATATTTCTACCACTTCAAATCGCTATGCATCCCCTTTTTTTGGAACAAAAGTTCACCCTTCTTGAGGCAAACCAACGTTTATGTACACACGTGGTGATACGTGGATGCATTTGATATCGAGAAAACGCATAGGTCTAGTGTTATATGCCACCTTATTAGTTTGAATGCGTGCATCAAGTTCCTCTAATTTGGCTGTTAGGAATTTCCAGACTGGCTCAACAAAAATTGTGCCATTAGGTTTATCATGCAAGTTTGTTAACTTTGGATAACCAACTATATTATTTTAAATATAGATTGGAAACTTGAAAAATTATATGCATAGGTTTGACTCGGGAAGTAATTTTCCAAACATTTTCAACTTTCTTAGTTATTAAACATGTACTGCAATGCAAACTAGTTGGTGAAGTTAGATGCCTTTTTCCATCTCCAAACATCACCTTTTTGTGAACCAGAAGGCGAATGTGTTAATAAACGGGTTTTTTAAGGTGCAACTTTTTGGTAAAAAACATAATCTAGATTATTTTGAGGATATCCAAGTTGGAACGAAAAATATCATCATTAAACATGGGAGAGAGTTGTCTCGAATCAAGAAGTTTATGGTATAAAGGCAAGGGAGGCATCAAAACCGTATGTTCTGTAGCAATGTATTGACATCACAAATAAATCAGCTGTGTTTCTGAACTTTGATCCAGTTGTCTCAGTAGTACGCGCGAATCATGAATAAAGTTGTTGGGTGTGTAGAAGGTGAGAGAAGTGGAGAGAGATGATCGTGCATGATCATATAAGCTAAAAAAGGTCAGGTCGACATGACAAATTGAGCAATATAGAACAGCAAATAGATAGGAATTGAGAGTGTCTGAGGATACAATGCAAGTTGATGCAAATCACCCAAAAAATGGTGGATGCATGCATGGTATATCATGTGCATTGTAGAATCTCATTTCCTTTTGGCCTAAACTACAAAACAAAGGTTTCCTTTGCTTCATAGGATAGGAATATCATAGGAATGGGAAAATTATAGGAAGTGAGAAGACATGTATCTCAATTCGACAATTTCTATTAGAAAAGATATGTCATTTGATGCATGGGATAGGTCGCTGCCTCCACGCACCGACGAGTAGGTGGCCACAACGCTCGTGTACTGTTTCCTGCTAGTAGTAATCCTTCCTATTAGTAGTTCATAACTATCCTGCTTTAGATTGAGTTGTGATCGGATAATAGTTCTCTGTGGTTGGGTTTCATTAATGAAATTGGAGGGAAACCCCCTCTTATGATCAAAAAAAAGGAGAGGCGCAAGTTGGTCCGGTGATAGGTGGGGAGCAGAAACCACGTTACAATTGTGGTGTACGTGGCCATGACACTATTTGCCGAGGATCTCCAGCAACGGTGCGATACGAGTGTCGCGATGTGTATGTTGAGATCGGGGAGCATGCGCGGGAGGCGCCTCCATCGCCTCGCCACGGCGCATCAGCCAAAGATGTTTCAGATTTTTGAAGGGGCCAAAGATATTCATATCCCAAGTCATCTTGACGGGCCGAAGACGTAGCTTTGGGCCCATCAGTGGGCAGAGCAGCCCAAATCCGGTACCAAGTTGTACTTAATATTCTTTCTACAAAAAATATGTATATTTCTACCACTTCAAATCGCTATGCATCCCCTTTTTTGGAACAAAAGTTCACCCTGCTTGAGGCAAACCAACGTTTATGTACACACGTGGTGATACGTGGATGCATTTGATATCGAGAAAACGCATAGGTCTAGTGTTATATGCCACCTTATTAGTTTGAATTCGTGCATCAAGTTCCTCTAATTTGGCTGTTAGGAATTTCCAGACTGGCTCAATAAAAATTGTGCCATTAGGTTTATCATGCAAGTTTGTCAACTTTGGATAACCAACTATATTATTTTAAATATAGATTGGAAACTTGAAAAATTATATGCATAGGTTTGACTCGGGAAGTAATTTTCCAAACATTTTCAACTTTCTTAGTTATTAAACATGTACTGCAATGCAAACTAGTTGGTGAAGTTAGATGCCTTTTTCCATCTCCAAACATCACATTTTTGTGAACCAGAAGGCAAATGTGTTAATAAATGGGTTTTTTAAGGTGCAACTTTTTGGTAAAAAACATAATCTAGATCATTTCGGGGATATCCAAGTTGGAACGAAAAATATCATCATTAAACATGGGAGAGAGTTGTGTCGAATCAAGAAGTTTATGGTATAAAGGCAAGGGAAGCATCAAAACCGTATGTTCTGTAGCAATGTATTGACATCACAAATAAATCAGCTGTGTTTCTGAACTTTGATCCAGTTGTCTCAGTAGTACGCGCGAATCATGAATAAAGTTGTTGGGTGTGTAGAAGGTGAGAGAAGTGGAGAGAGATGATCGTGCATGATCATATAAGCTAAAAAAGGTCAGGTCGACATGACAAATTGAGCAATATAGAACAGCAAATAGATAGGAATTGAGAGTGTCTGAGGATACAATGCAAGTTGATGCAAATCACCCAAAAAATGGTGGATGCATGCATGGTATATCATGTGCATTGTAGAATCTCATTTCCTTTTGGCCTAAACTACAAAACAAAGGTTTCCTTTGCTTCATAGGATAGGAATATCATAGGGATGGAAAAATTATAGGAAGTGAGAAGACATGTATCTCAATTCGACAATTTCTATAAGAAAAGATATGTCATTTGATGCATGGGATAGGTCGCTGCCTCCACGCACCTACGAGTAGGTGGCCACAACGCTCGTTGGTCATGGAGCCCCCCCCCCCCCCCCCCCGCCCCCCCCACACGATGGCCAACTCGGCAAGACCCCAGTGGCTAAGGCACCACCCAAAGCCATGGTAACTCGTACGATATGATGTTGTCCTTCGCGCAATACTGAGTCAATGTCGTGGTGCTGACTTGTGTGATTTGTCTTTGGGTACCGGTAGAACTCCAGTTGTGCAGACTTTGGTGTATATGATCTTCTTTTACCTATTTTGTTTATTTTTTGTTTTCCCATTACAGATATATCAATTTTTTTTCTAAAATATATAAGTGGAAAAATACAAAATATTTACTAGTTTTATAAAAATGTTTGGGTATTAAAAATGCTCATCGCATATCAGAAAATGTTCATCGCGTACTTTAAAAATATATTTAATATGTATTTCATGAATTTTTCATATTGTAATTGAAAAATGTTCACCATGTATTAAGTAATTTTCATCATGTGCTACAAAAAGATATTCACCGTGTGTTAATTCTTGTATTAACAAAATATTAATCATGTCTTCAAAAATGTCCATAGTGTATTTCAGACAAAAATAAATCATCATGTGTTAAAACAAATATATCATATATTAAAGAATGTATAAATAAATGTTCTTCATGTACATCTGAACACATTCATTGTATGTTAATAATGTTCATCACGTGCTGAAAAAAATACCTCATGCATCAGAAAAATGTTCAGTATGTATTAAAAAGTTCATTTGTGGAAATTATATTTTCCTAAGGAAGAAAAGGAAAAAAGGAAAAAGAACAAGAAAAAAAAACTGAAAACGGTATATAAAATAGGGGAAAGGGAAAAAACTTAACTGAATAAAGGTAAAAGGAAAAAAAAGTAAAAGATGAAATGTTCATCGCATATTGAAACTGTGCATCATTTATTTCAAAAATGTTCATTGTGTACTCAAAAAAAATACGTGCAAAATTATGCATGCCATTTTAATGACGGAAATCACATATTTTTAAAATACACAGTGCACTTTCCTTTGACTGACAATGGTACACTTTTTTGATATGATGAACATTTTTGAAGAAATGATGAAAATTTTCTACATACTCGATGAGTAGTACACGATTACCATTTTGAACACATGCTAAATTTCTCTTAAATAATGTTGAATATTTCATGATACAAAGTAAACAATACACGATTAACCTTTCTGAAATACATGGTTTATATATTTTCAAATACACAGTCAATCCTTTTTAAATATGCGCCAACTATTTTTAAATACAATATGAGATTTTTAAATTGACAAAAAAAATTCTTATGAAAGATTACAAATATTTTTGTCTTACACGCTGAACAAAAAGAAAGAGCCAGAAGAAGGAAAAAAGTGAGACGAAGAAAATAAAAAATCAAAAGGGAAAAACCGGAAAAATAAATAATATAAACACTAAAAAAGAAAATGGAAAATGGAAAGGAAGAAGAGAAATAAAAAGAAAGAGAGACAAAAGCAAAAGGGATGGAAAAAATCAGATGGACACACGTGCAGTAAGAGAAAGCAGAGGATGTTCAAAAAAAAAGAGAAAGCAGAGGAGCAGACGCACGTGTCGAGCACCTACCGAAATAAACCAGCTGTCTAGCAAAAACCACAAGAAATCGATAATTGGGACATGGCCCACTAGCAATCGGATGTAGGTGAGAATTATATTCGCCTCACAATAAGCGAGATACAGCTGGTTTCTATAGGGCGCCGTCAGCGCTAGTTAACGTGTATTTTCATTAACTGGCGCAGTGAGAGATAACTGTTCCCGTTTTTGGGAAGCTTCCAGAAGCTTACAAGCAGGGTTTTTTCATTTACATTGTCCCAGGCCAATTTTATTCGGGTTTTATTTATTTTTCTTCTTACTTTTTAAAATGCATGAACTTTTACAAAATTAGAAAAATTTCTTCAAATTCAAAAACATTTTCACATCTATGAATATTTTTCAGTTTTATGAACATTTTTTATTACAATTTATGAACATTTTCCCCAAATAGATGAACTTTATTTTCAAATTCTGCTAACTTTTTTCAAATTCACCAGTTTTTTCAAAATTCATGACTTTTTCAAACTGATGAATTGCTTTTCAAATTGACCATTTTTTCAAAATTCATGACCTTTTCAAACTGATGAACCTTTTAAAAAAACAATGAACTTTTTTCCAAACTCATGGACATTTTAAAAACTTGGTGATTGTTTTTTTTTCAATTTTCTCGTTCTGTTTTTCTAAATTCGTGACATTTATTTTCATGTACATTTTTGTGAACTTTTCTCAAATTCCAGCTGTTTTCAAAAACCTGTGTACTCTTTTCAGATTATACCTTTTTTAAAATGTTATGAATTTTTTAAAAAGTCAATTGTCAACCAGCGAAATGCATGCGAGCTTGCAGAGAGATTTTTTAGGCAACGAGCTAAATGAGATGCCTGCGATTTAAAAAAACACCTGTAATTTTATTCAAAGTTATAACAATTACAGTTACACTGATTTGAATCTAAGATGTGAGAAAATACAAAGTAACTCCTAAAACTAAGAATTACAATAAGATCTCTTGGCGACATGTTCTTCGTGCTATCAATCTCTACCAGAAAAAATACTTCAAAAACTTTGGTAAAAAGGCTGCAATTGGACTGGAGCAACGTTGTTGTCCCTCTTTCATCCGCACGAACATTATCAATAATGTTTTTTGAATGCGCCTTGAGTCGGTCATCCAAAAAAAATGGGAAATCTTGATCGATGAACATACTTGGGTCCAGGATGATCCCCTAGAAGTGCGGGCCGTCAAATCACGATATCTTGATGGTGATGTCGATAACAGATTTCTCTTCGACAAATAATCAATCCAACAAAAAAACTTGACACACCAATATAAACTCATCGTATCCGAATAATCGTATATGTGAGGACAGAAAACTCTCTAATCCCATGGCACCGCTAAAAAAACGAGAGTAATTTTATTCTCACAAAATATGAAGTTCACTAGAAGTTGACGTAGAACATAACAATCTTCCGGTGCGAGGTCACCTCGCGGCACCAAGATGGCAGCCGGAGGCGAGGGGACCAAAGATCCGTGATGGCGGCCGTGGAGGCTGTTGCAGCGCTGTAAAGATACAAGCGACTATGCAAGCGAGCGAGCGATGGTGGGTTGGCTCACTACCCCTAGGCTTCGAGCGCCAAGTGGGCTAAGCGGCGCTTTGGGCATAGAACATAAGCTCTCAGAGATATTACTCTCGATATGGGCGCCCTTATGTCTCTCGCTGTAAGCGAGACAGAGGGAAATCTCACATCGGGCCGGTCGCGCGGGAGGCCATGGGCTCATTTCTTCATTTATTTTTCTTGCATGTTTTTTGATTCCGTGCTTTTTTACATTGGTTTGTACAACAAAAGAACACTTTACATAATTCTTTTAAAAAATGAAAGATGCATTTGAAATAATTGAATGTGTACAGAGAAAATGTTTCACATGTGTATGAAAAATATATACAATGCGTGTGAAAAAGATGTTCATGTATTTAATTATTTTAATCAAGCATTGCCAAAAAATGAAAAAATTATTTTATAAAATTGATCAAGCATTTGAGAAATCTTTAATGTGTATAGAAATAATATTGACCATGTATGCAAAAATAATAATCTTTTATTGTATTAAAAATGTTAAATTGCATTGTGAGATGTTAATCAACCATTTGAAAATGTTAAATATATATAAAAATAAATAAATAAATAAATATATATATATATGTCTATAATGTCTGCAAAAAGTTAATCATGTATTTAAACAATGTTAATCAAACTTTTGAAAAAAAATATTTGATAAGTGTTGACTATGCATCCAAAAAATATTAAATGTGTATAGAAATTTTTTGACCATGTATTCAAAGATGTAAAACTTGCTTTTGAAAAATGATAAATGTGTGTAGAAAAACTGTCGACCATGCATTAAAAAATTGTTGTACTTGTATTTGAGAAATATTGAATGTATATAGAAAAATGCTGACCATGGATTAAAAAAACTGTTGACCATGCATCTAACTCGCTTACTGCGAGCTAGACGGTCCCTCGCCTCAGTTGCCCCTTGTTCAGACCGGCCCGTGTACTAAATTTCCTTATTATTTGAAAAATATCATAGTACGTTAAAAATATTTGTGAAATGTAAACATGTTCATGCAATTTATAGAAAATTATTATATCATACTTTATTATATAATATGTTCACAAGTTTAAAAATATGTCCATACCATACTTTCAAATATTTATGAAATGTAAAAGTTTGTTCGCATATTTTGAAAAAAAAATGTCTGTACCACTAAACAAAATGTGTACATGTTAAAATTATGTTTATGATACTGTTTAAATGTTCAAAAAATGTAAAAAATTGTTCACGTAATTCTTGAAAACAAAATTAGACCATTCAAAAAGTTGCTCATGACATTTTCAAAATTTGAAAAGTTCAAAAATATGTTAATGGCATGTCAAAAAACTATTCATAAAATGGAAAAAATATTGGTACAATTTCTAAAAAATATTCATGTCATTAAATGAATTATCATGATTTTTTACAAAATATTTATACCATTAAATAAAATCTTCGCCTGTTTAAAATTATGTTTATGTCATTTTAGAAATGTTCATCAAAATTTAAAAACTTAGTGACATAAATTTTAGAAAAAACTTTGTACCAGGCAATAAATTGCTCATGACATTTAAAAATTAGTCGAACATTTTAAATTTCTTTCAAGACAATTTTTAAAATTATTAATTAAATTTAGCTATTTTTTCAATTTCTAAAAACAAATTTGTCATTAAAAAGTATTCAACTACTTAACAATTTTTTTGCATGTTTTACAGAATTGGTTGTGAAAATTTTGAAAAATGTTCAATGTGTGTTTATAAATATTCACTATGTATTATAAATATTCACTATGTTTTATGTATCTGGAAAATATTTTAACATGTATCAAAAAAATATTCAACCGGTATACAAAAAATGTTTAATGTGTATTTAAAAAAAGCATGTATTTGAAAAATGAAAAGGAAAAATTCAGTAAAAAATAAAAATTAATAGACAAAGAAAAAGCTGGAAAAAGCAAGATAAACCAATAAATAAATACATAAAAAATATAGGAAAAACCTGACTGGAACCTTCAGAAATCTGTACGGAAGGTTCCCGAACCAGCAAAACTATTGTGCTATTCCGCTTATGGGGTCTCGCATTAGGCAGAGACATAGTTTTTTAGCTCATGCTCGTATCATCTAGCAGAAAATGAACAGGTGGGTTTCAAATGGCCTACCATGTTGATATGGGTTCTTGGGTCGTCAATCCCAAGTATTTCTTGTTCCTTACACCACCTCTGGCTGGTTTGTAATGTCCTTAGTTCCCCACGTCATCCCCACCATGCTCGCCCTTGTGCAGACATCTCTACAGCATGCGGCTGCATCGTGATCCATGCAGAGAAAATTCACACCCCACTGACCAGCTTAGCATCGGCGACGGTTAGGGCAGTGAATGAGGAGTTGCGGAAGTGGTGTTGCATGAGAAGCAACGCAAACCCTCGGCGCGCCAGTCTCAAACGGAAATACACAGAGCTAGGTGATGGTTGTTAGTGAGGTTGCGTGTGCGTGAAGGAAAAGCACGGTGTTGTTTGTTTGAGTTGATACCCAAGTAAGCATGCGCCACAAACTTTTGCCATTAATTTCCTTTCCACAAAGTGCCAAACGGCAGGCATCATCACAACAGTTAGATGGATATGCACTTTACGCATTTCTATTCGTAAATTGTAAGCCGCGCATGCAATTGAGCTGAAATCTTGTTTATTTACTACTCGAGAAATTTCTATTCATGAAGGTCTTGGTAGTTGTCTGTCTATGGTATGAGATCCAATGCCTTTTAGCATTTACAATTTGTAGCACAATAATATTCTCACACTTTTGACCCATTTTCAATACTACAAAGGCGAATAGCATTGGCCGACCAAATCATATCATCACTGAGACACTTCTGGCCGATCAATGCTTTTGTGGCAGTGATGACTTCAACATCACAAACGGGCCAGATGACTGGTAGTGATTGATACGTCTCCGACACATCTATAATTTTTGTTTTGGTCATGCTATATTTATATCATTTGTATGCACTTTCGGTATAATTTCATATCACTTTTATTTGTACTAACCAATTAATTGAGTGCCAAAGGCCAGTTTCGGTTTTCTATTGGTTTTGCTTTTTCAGGTGCAAAAAAATCAAAGCCGGGAAAATCCAAAAAAATTACTCTAAAATTCTTTAGGCCAAAAGACTCTAGTAGCCAGAAGATGGAGCCAGGGGAGCCACTGGGTGGCCAGGCACCCACTCAACGCGCCCTTAGGGCGGGTGGGCCTATCATGTGGGAGCTATATAGGTCGGTTTGACCTCTCCTTCGGCCGCAAGAAAGATCCTAAAATATAGAAAATTCTTTAAATTTCAGCCCCATCAGAGTTACGGTTCTCCCATTATTGAAGAAATAGTGATTTGACGTAGAAAAAGTATCAAAAACTGAGATGAACTAAGAGATCCAATCTTGGTGGGGCTCTCGCCCTTCGGGAACCATGACCACCAAGGACCTAGGGGAGAGGCCAAGGAAGAAGGAGAGAGGCCTCTATCTCCACCTCTTTTCGGTGGCGCCGGACTGCCGCTAGGGGAACCATAATAACCACCATCGTCTCCATCAACTCCGCCGCCTTCATCAACATTTCCATCACCTTCCTGCATATTTATTCAGTGGTCCACTCTACCACAAAACGTTGTAATCCCCCTCTTGAACATGGTGTTTGATGCTATTAATTATTATCCAGTGATCTATTACATCATTGTTATGTTTGAGTAGATCCCTTTTGTCCTATGGTTAATTGGTGATCTATACGGTTAATTTGAGTTGTATGTTGATATGTTGTTGTCCTTTGGTGCCCACATGTATGTGGATCACACTTTGGGGCTAGTTGTATGTTGAGAAAACTATGCATAGGACGGACATGATGATAGGGATTACCAAACCTGAGTGTAGGGATTAATACATATGGGATGAAGAAGGACCAATTTATCTTAAAACTATGGTTGGGTTTTACCTTAATAAATTATTTGTATTTGTGTATGCTTGATAGGGTTTCAATCATAAGTATGTATGATTCCAAGTACGGATAGTATGTTAGCAGAGGCCTCTCCCACATATAAAACTACAATGTTGATTATCATCTAAATATTGTAGCTGAAAAATTCGACACCTCCTATCACCGCTACTCCATACTCATTGTTTTTTACTTTCTTGTTTCTTTATATTGCAGCAAAGAGTTGCTATTTACAAGTTCTTTAGTTTCTTGCAAAGCCACCCTTTTATGCCTACAAAATAATTTTATTTTTTATTTCTAGGTAAAGCAAACATTTGGTGTATATAGGGTTGTATGGTTGATAGAACCTTAGAGAATACAAATCCTACCTTTAGCTCCTCGTTGGTTTCAACACTCTTACTTATCGAAAAGGTTACATTTGAGCTCCCTACACTTGTGGTTTATCAATACCTTTTCTAACACGGATGCTAGGGAGCAATACCATAGGTCGAATATTCTTGTGTGCATCTGTTGGCTTTATCACTAAGTAGCCTTTATTCCCATTCTTTACTTGTTTCTTATGTTTATTTAATGGTAGGAAATGAATAGTACCAAAAAAGATGTACTTGCTCCTAAGGCTGTGGAATCTCCCAGAATTCCCAATGTTGAAGAGAGATACTTGATGGATTATCTTAAATCCATTTATGCTTATGACGAGAACCCAGCTGACATGGTTGGGGAGATCATTAGGAGATCATACACACTTTTTGAAATACCGCTTGTCTAAAAAAGGGAAACACTTGGATGATTTATTAATCAGATTGCATTGCTTTGCTAAACTTTGTGTGCTCAATATAGAACAATTTGTTGCTTTAGGAAGGATACTAAACACATCCCCCTTTCAATGTGAGTACAATGATAATCATACCTTAGCTTCCTATGTTAAGGGAGAATATCATTATTACCAGATAGAACAAATTGAAGAATTTGTTACTTTCATGGTGCTTATGAAATTGCCTCTTTGCTTGAGAATTCTAGAAGTGATAATGCTACTATGAAATCTGAATTTTTTTCTATACTTAAATATTTATTTAAAAATTTGAATAGTAATCCTTATGTTAATTACTAATGAAATTAAAAGGATCGCCTCTATCGGAGAAGAGACTGGCATTTTGCAGGAACCAATGGAAGAAGAAAATGATGTGAGCTCATTAGATGAAAAAGATGAGGAGGAGAGTGAAGGATAAAAGGAGGAAGGGAGGATTAGCTACATGTGCCCACTTTCCAACAAGAGTAACTCTTTAACTCATACAATGTTTAATTATTCCCTTTTTGTTGACTTTGATGCTTATGGCCAAGAGGGCCCTCAGAATAATACTTATGGAGATGAACTTGCTATAGTTCCTTATGTTAAAAAATGTAGTTGTTAATTGATAGTCCTATTATCCTTTTGAATTCTCTCAATTACATTATACCAGAGAAGTTTGCGCTTATTAATGATTACATTTATGGGTTGTGTTTATCTTATCCACACAATGATTCTAATTAAAATAATATGCATGTGCTTTCTGCTCTTGTTTGCAATTATTATGAGAGAGGGACTTCATTTCTCCCTCTTTATGTTTCTAGTCAAATAAAATCGTAAGAAACCGCCTACACTATATATTGACCTTTACTTTGTGTTCATGATTTGTTCTCTTATGGCATGCCAGTGCATAGTAGACTTCATTGTTACATGGTCTATGTTACTTTGTGCTCACCATTGAGATCTAAATCATTGTTAATCAAAATTGTCTTTGATATACCTTGGGATCATGGTGGAATGGTTAATTGAGCACAATATGCCTAGCTTTATGGCTTAAAAGAAAACATTGCCTGGGAGACCGTCAGGAAGTTTTTGGAGAGGCTTTTCTTTATTATTTTGTGTGCTTTTAAACTTTTTGAAAGCAAACAATAAAGAGGGGAACTTAAAAAATTTTCAAAATAGG
This sequence comes from Triticum aestivum, assembly GCF_018294505.1. Taxonomy (NCBI): domain Eukaryota; kingdom Viridiplantae; phylum Streptophyta; class Magnoliopsida; order Poales; family Poaceae; genus Triticum; species Triticum aestivum. Next base: position 583,164,134 of record NC_057794.1, read on the forward strand.
GAAGTGATTAGAAAGGTGTGCATTGCAGAAGTATGAGTGTGCCTTGAACATTTCTGTTACCGCCATGAAACAAAATAAATCTTTTCATGAAACCTTCTCAACCAATTTTTTATCCTAATGTATAAACCACTGTACCACAAACATGAAGTGCCAGGGTTTACCTTTAGCATATGGTAGTTTGCAATTTATGTGTGTTCTGCTGAGATAGAAACTTTTCTTGCAGTATTTTCTTATATTTTAATAAGAATATGGTAAAATCATGACATTAACATAGTATAGATATGTGAGTTCTCTGTTACATTCTAATTTCTTAGAAGTTTTGGAGATACAGAAGTATATGTTTCATCTACATCTTTATAGACTGTCATATTTTGACAGATTGTTGTTATAGTTGTCATAAACTGCTTATGTTCACAATTTTATTGTTCTCATTTTGCATGGGCGTGCTAGAATTGTTTAGTATACAATAGGTAATGATAAATTATAATTAAAAATATTGTTACAATAGGACATGATGGGACTTGATGATATTTCTGTTAACCCCTCTAATAAAAGTTATGTTGAGTTTTTAAGACAGAAGGGAGAGAGTGATATGAGAAAATGTTGGAGACACAAGAGCTCAAGCTTGTGATGCCCAAGGCATCACCGAGGAATTATTTGAAGAGGTATCAAGCTCCAAGCTATGGGATGCCGCGACATCCTCCATCTTCCTCAACAAATGCCAGTTTATCTTGGTCAAACCTAACATTTTATTGGTTCACGTGATATGCGTAAATTTTTGGAGCATGATTTTTATTTTTATTTCGAATAAACATGCACCATGCTGGTTTGGGATGATTCTTTATGGTCCTTGGTTGATTTATAAAATGCTATATGCACTTCACTTATATCTTCTGACTTTGGCTTTATAGAGTGGAGAGAATTGCAAAAACCATTGAAATTGAAGGCTAGGTTTTTCAGAAACATGGATTTACAAATTTATGCCAAAAATCACTAATTTTGTGCCTATTTTTTAACAGTAACACTAGTCGGCGGCTTAGACCATTTTTAGCATGAGACCCGCCTATAAGGGTGACGTGGCATAAAAAGCTAATTACATACCCAGTACAATTTTCTCTTACAAAATGACCACTAGAAAAGCAATCGGGTCCTTCATGGCCTTCCTCTCCCACCATTCCGTTGATAGACACCGGCGGCCACTCCCTCTTCAAGCAGCCATCGTTGATCCCCATGATGTCGACGCGGACGCCTACCTGAGCCAGGAGAAAGGCAGCGCCTGGCCAATGATGTGGCCATGGCGGGGCCTAGTGGCAGCAATGGCGCACTCGCCAGGAATATGAGGGGCAGTGCACCTCAAGCATTGCCATCCCTCATCACGACTACGTGGGCTACCTTCGTCGTCGCACCCTCACCGTCTGTCGTCGTCACGCCTCCTCTTCACTTTGTCGGCACCGATACAGCAAGGGGAGGCTGGGCATCGTACGCGTGGGGGGAGACGCATAAGAGGCGTCGGGCTGAGTAGAGGAAATGAGAGGAAGGAGCACAGAGAGAGCAGCAGAGGCGCGGTAGCCGCATGGGCCGCCTAGGATGGGGCTAGGGTTCGCCGCTGCCTCCATTCAGGAAGCTGTCACCACCGTGTCGAAGAAGCTCAAGGTCGTGGGGGGGGGGAGGGGGGAGGGAGGAGTTGCGCGAGTAGGGCGGCAGCGGGCGGCTGTGCTGAGAGAAAATAGGACCTTATCCTCTTCGGCACTTTTACAATTTAGTCTTTGCTATTCCGTCTAATTGTGATCCGTTATGTCATGTCACGTCACCCTTATAGACAGGTCCCACATGTCATCACCGTGCTCAAAACGGCCTAAGGCACCGACGAGTGTTTTCTATAAAATAAAATAAAATAATATAGGGACACAATTACTGTTTTTTCGCACAAAACTATAAACATGTGTTTCCTACAACCCTAGCCTTCAATATTGATGGTTTCTGCAATTCACTGTATATAAACAGAATGGGCTTTTCTGTGCTTTACTTATATCTTTTGGAGTTTGGATACTTGTTTCTCTATGCCTAGCATCATGTTATTTGTAGAATGCTTTTTTTCTTCACTTATACTTGTTAGAGCGCGAAAATAGTTGTTTCACGCATCGATGAGCGAAACCCAACTGTTGCATTACTCGCTCCAGAAGAGCCCAGTCAATCTTGCGTAGAACAACCACGCTCTGTTCCGCAGGCCGCAAGAGCATCAAGAATGGGACGCAGTCCATTAACGAAATATTTAGCTATTACTTTATAGATCACATTGCGAAGACCGATGTGCCTGAAATCAGTGTCTCTGAAAGAATCCGGCCGGAAACCATCCGGTGAGTTCATGATTTGATCTGCTTAAGATATGCTAATATTGGTTTGCTCAGTTGCAACGCAGCCACTTTTGTTAGTCAAATTGCTTAGCTGGTGTATTAATCCCTCCAGCAAGTTGTCATATAGGATCTCTATTTAAGAAAGGCTAGTGCAGCGATCGTGCAGGTAATTAACATATGGCTCACATGTGCTCTTAATTAATTCCTTTCTATTCTAAATATATTTTAAAAAATGAAAGCTGCGTATGATGTGAGACTTTGTTACAACGTGACGCAAGATGTCTCTTAATTAATTTCCACCACTAATTGGTGTTAAAGTTTCCAGCTATGTCTGTACAGAGCTAACCGCAAATCGTGATGACGCTGCTTCAATTGATGGTGCACACAGACTTGGGTTTTCCTCGGTTAACCACGGAACCAAACAACTAAATTTGGGTTAATCATATTCGGGGACTATTTTCTTTATGATTATTTCGGTGGCAATTCAACAGAAAATGGAATTCGAAATTTTTGAATAAACCAAACAGAATTAAGCATATGAATGCCCTTCTCTAATTATATGCGTGCAAGTGCCAACGAAAATATAATATCCTGAAAATTCTTCTCAAGACAAATCTACACTTATCATTTTCCAACTTCAAAACTGAGAATTAAAACAACATTATTGGTCAAGCAATCAAATGAAATCTCTGCCAACTGGAAAAATCAAATGAAATTGTATAAGCTATCAAGGAAGGGAACATTTTTAAAAGAAAAAGGCTAGCGATGGTCTCTATCTTTTCTTTTAGGGAGCAATGGTCTCTATCTGATTACATCAAAACATGCATATACCTTCTTTACAATTCCACCCAATTCTTAACAGGTTATCTCAAGTTAAAATGCTATTACGAGATGCTAACCTAAGTCCAGAGAAGCATTTTCACCGTCAAAGGGGTCTCTTTGTCCTGCTCTCCATGTGTGTATATAAGGTGGCCACGGTGATGCACATGTATCCACGACGAACTGACTGCCCTGCTGCCAGAGTTGTGTTTACTACCACACAGCTTGTTGGCTTGTTGCCATGGCGGGCAGGGGGGCCAGCATCAGCAGAATACGGATGGCGGGGCTGCCCGGGACGGGCGCCGGTGGCCACCATGCCGTTCCGACTGGTGGCGCCGCCGTGGCGGTTCACGGTGAGCCGACGCTGGGGGACACGCCGTTGTCCGTCTCCTTCAGCGTGCCGAGCTCGCCGTCCGGGATCCACCTCGCGCAGGGACGACTCCGCATGCCCCCGTCCGCCCACGCCAGCATCGCTGAGGTGCACGCTACTCCGGTGCTGCCAAGCGAGTCAGAGCAGGTCGAGGGTCGCCATCTCGTCGTGCCGCAGCTGGTAAAGCATGCCCAACACCACTCGCAGTCGTCGCTGGTGATCCAAAGTGCCGGAGAGGGGCCGCGGAGCAACAGCACGCGCGAGCTGGACCGCCAATTCGACCAGTTCAGGACCTTCTCCGGCCGGCACAACCGCCAGCTCTCCAACCTCCGTGGCCTGCCTCAGGACCCGCCGGGGACGGACGTCGAGCACGGTGCAGTGTCCAAGCTCTTCGAGGAGGACACCAACGAGGATGACGACGTCCCCACCGCCGACCGCTACTTCGCTGCCCTCGAAGGACCTGAGTTTGACACCCTTCGTGTATGTACCGTGTCCGTGCCCCCAAACTTTCACCTTCCTTACTAAAACCATCGTCGTTGGTCTCTAACTAAAGCATGGACATGCAGTCAACAGAGGTGGCGGTGCTGCCCAAGGACGAGCCATGGCCATTCCTTCTTCGGTTCCCGATTAGCGCATTTGGGATGTGCCTTGGCGTGAGCAGCCAAGCGATGCTATGGAAGACGCTCCAGTCGGAGCCCTCTACGGCATTCCTCCGCGTACACCCTGCCGTCAGCCACGTCCTCTGGTGGATCTCACTCGCCCTCACCGTCATCGTCTCCATCACCTACCTCCTCAAGGTTGTCTTCTACTTCGAGGCCGTCCGCCGCGAGTTCCACCACCCTGTGCGCGTCAACACCCTCCTCAAGGGTGTGCCACACCCGGTGTGGGAGATCCACCATGTCGTCTGGTACCTTCTCATGGCGCCCATCTTCTGGCTCGATATCAAGATCTACGGCCAATGGATGTCCAGTGGTGAGAGGCGCCTCTCCAAGGTGGCCAACCCATCCAACCACCTTGCCATTGTCGGCAACTTTGTCGGCGCGCTACTTGGTGCCAGGATGGGCCTCCGGGAGCTACCAATCTTCTTCTTCGCTGTTGGGTTCGCCCACTACGTTGTGCTCTTTGTCACCCTCTATCAGCGGCTCCCCACCAATATGCAACTCCCCAAGGATCTCCACCCGGTCTTCTTTCTTTTCGTCGCTGCGCCTAGTGTGGCATCCATGGCCTGGACGAGGATCTCTGGCGAGTTCAACGATGGTGCCAAGCTCCTTTACTACGTCTCACTCTTCCTCTACGTGTCATTGGTGGTGCGCGTCAACCTCTTTTGGGGGTTTAGGTTCTCGCTGGCGTGGTGGGCATACACATTCCCGATGACAAGTGTTGCCCTGGCGACGGTATTGTATGCATCAGAGGTGGACAACTTGGTGACGCGAGCAATGGCACTCGGGCTTTCGGGGATTGCCACCATGACCATCATTGTGGTGCTGGCCGCCACCATGTACCACGCCTTTGTGCGCGGAGACCTCTTCCCTAATGATGTGTCCATCACCATCACAAAGCAGAGACCTAAATTCAGCAAGATTCTCGCTCACCTTCAGACGTGTGGCTCCGATGTCAAGGAGCTCGTTGTCTCTATCCCCAATTTCAATTCAAATTCCAAGCAAGGCGCCTACTCTGACGACTTTGACTCCAATGCTAGGATGAACAACTGACTCGATGAGGGTCCAATGACTCACATGCATGGAAGAGCATGGCGTTAGATGGCGCTGGAAGACATTGTATGCATGGAATGCACGCGCATCTGGTTTACAGTGATGAGTACAAACTCATTTGTACATAATTCTTTCTCTGTGTTTGTTGAAGTATCATAATTTGCCAATTTTGCTGCACACAGTGATGGATTGGCAGCAATATCCTCGAGCAATTTGCATTGCCATGATGATGATATGAGTTCAGGAATAAACTGTTGGGTTTGTAAATTTAGTGGTTATTATATTCGTGTTCTTCAGAAGTGCACATAAACCTCAGTCACATTTTTAGAACTCCAGTGCCATCTACATGTAACTCCATCAAATTCTCTCAAGAAAGAAAAGTAACTACATAAATAAATAAAGGTTTTTTTTATCATCTATGCCACAGTACAAAGCATTTAATGGAAGGTGCATATAAATAAAAAGGGTGTGGCTAGGTCTCAGCCGACTGAGACTTTACCAAGTCTAAGTCAAGTGACATAACATGTAAGAAACAAAAAAAAACTAAAATTAAAATTTTGCATGTATCTCCATGTAAGATCTTGTGGATATAGCATCGACTGGGACTTGATTAAATCTCAGTCGACTGAGATTTATAAATCCCGAAATAAGAATGTGCCTAGTGTGTGCTACTTTAGAAGTGAGAATTACAAAAATTTAAGGCAGAGGAGTATATTAGATAAAATATTATTCTATGTGGCTCAACACCAATAAAGATGGCTGTATGCATCGATTGATGTAGAGGCCGGATCTTAACCTTCTTTTTCTAAATCTAGAAAAGAAATATGGCACAACACCAATGTTGCAATTTTCGGTCAACCAGAGGATCGATGCCGTTGAATGCACATGTCACTTCCCTCTTGTAGTGGGCTGAAACCAAGTTTCCGTGTCCCGTGGTCTGTTTGTTCGAACTTTCCCATGCAGTTACGATCCGTACTTCATTTATGTGAACTAACTCCACAAATTCTTTTCCTCAAAAAATAAAAAACCACAAACTATTCTCTCAAGAAAACTCTACAATTCTTTCTTCACTACTAGCAGAAAGTTTATAGATAGAACAGTAGCACTAGCGCGGTATTATTGATCAGCACTACTGCTACTTAGTGATAGTGCAAGGAAGAAACCAGCGCTACAGGATGTGAAGTAGCACCAGTGCGGGACGGTTGGGCAGCGCCACTGCTAAGTGGTCCCATCGCCATCGGCTGGGGCTACCTGTAGTAGTAGCGGTGGGCCAAAACCAACACTACTGCTAAGATCCATAGCAGTAGCGTGTGTCGGTGGCCCCCACCGCTACCGCTATGTGTGCACGGAGTCAGATTAGTAGTAGCACTAGGCCACCAACATGCGCTATTGCTATGGATCTTAGCAGTAGCGCCCGTGCTCTATCAGTGCTACTGCTACACGTAACAGTCACCTTTTCTCCCACCCTCTATCTCCCTCACTTACTTCTTCCTTTTTCTATCTCTCTTCTCTTCCCATTAATACCTCCTTCCATCATCTCCTCCATTAATGAGCTCCATTAATGGCTTCTTCTCTTCCTCACTTGAATTTATTTGTCTCTCCCTCATTGTCTCTTCCCCACCCATGCCTTTGTCTCACTAGCTAACTTTCCCTCCCTCTCCAATAGTTAGGTAGAGCATATCCTTCCAACTAGAGGGCTGTTTGGTTTTCAGCCACATATTGCCACACTTTGCCACACCTCACCTTAGGAAAGTTTCACCAAGTTAGGTAGCTGTTTGGTTCTAGCCACACCCAAGGCAAAAAAAAATTTATGATCAGTGAACCCCACATGTCATAGACACAAAAAGTGTGGCAAGATTCCCTTAGCAAGCCAAAGTGTGGCTAACAATTTGAACAACTCAAGATACACAAGTGTGACAAAAATAATGTGGCAACATAAGGCAAACATAGTCACAATTCAAACAACCCCTAGATCTACCATGCTTGCTAGCTAGCTTTCCCTCCCCCTTCCACTACTTCGATCCCTCTAGCTAGCTAACTAGATAGATCTACCGTACTTGTGTGCTCGATCCCTCTCTCAGGACGATAGATGAGTAAAAATTTGTGCTTTGCAAGAATGGAAATATTTGTGTTTGCGCTATGATGGTGAGAATGTGCATGTGTCATGAGTTGCCGCCTGTGTGTATTTGTCGGATCGTGCGTGACATGAGTTGCTTACGTTTTGCTGAAATGTCGATTTATTTTCGTTTCAACGAATTTCAGGCAAACTCTATGTCCTATTTTTATGGAAGGTCATGCCGACTTTTTTATGACTTTGATATAGCCATATATATGCATGCATGGTTAAAATTCTTTTGCTTATTATACCATGCAGGCAATCATGAAAGTCAGTGGAAGGGTGGTGGAAAGGTGGTTGCGATCTGCGGTGCACGACATGTATTTAAATAACCAGTCTGGGGTTATATGTCTGTGTAGAAGATGCAAATTAATCGTCATCTTGGACCTATTTGACTGTGGCAGTTTGAAGGCGCACTTGCTCATGCATGGTTTCATGGATGGCTATACTCGATGGATAATTGAAGATGATGATGAGGATGTCCACATGGCAGAAAATAACAACATGGGGGTAGATGAAGAGATGCCCGATGATGATGGACCCGAAGAAGATTTTGAGGGCGCAGGACATGGCGGAGGAAATGAGGCCATACACGGTGGAGAAGAGGCCGTACACGGCGGAGAAGAGGCGGATACACCGCAGTCTTCGACGTGACTAAGTTTAGTCATGCAGGACCCTCATGTTCGAGACCTGCTTTGCAAGAGTACGACTTGCGACAGAGCCGCTTCAAGAGAGGAGGCCAAGTTAGCGCAATTGGAGGTAGACTCGAATACTCCATTGTATGACGGTTGCGATCCCGAGGTGACCCGCTTGAGTTTCACGCTCGAACTTCTAAAGACGAAGGCCAAAAACAAATGGACAGACACAAGCCTCATTGAGCATTTGAAGTATCTACATAATAAAGTTCTTCCCTCAGGTAACATGTGTCCTACTAGTCTCAATGAGGCCAAGAAGATCGTGCACCCTCTTGATATGCTCCACATTAGATACCATGCATGCATCAACGATTGTATCATTTATCGGAAGGATTATGCGGAAAAAACCAGTTGTCCAGTGTGCAATGCCTCTCGATACAAGAAGGCCGGGAAGAAATCTCCTCAGAAAATTGTATGGTACTTATCGATCACTCCCCATCTGTAACACTATTTCGTAGATTCTAAGGAAGCAAAGCTCATGTGTTGGCACGCAGAGAGGGTGAAGCCCGACAACGGAGATGATCCAGAGCTGAGACACCTCGCGGATGCTAGCCAGTGGTGAGAATTGAACGCGGAATATGGATATTTCGCAGATGATGCAAGGAACATCTTCACTACTAGGGAAAAGCCTAGCAGTAGCGCGGGTTGGAGGCGTAGTAGTGGCGCGGGGGGGGGGGGGGGGCTACTGATACGGCGCTACAACTAATGTTCAGCGGTAGCGTGCTATGGACGACCAGCGCTACTACTACACCTTCCTAGCAGTACCGTGTTTGTTCCACCCGACGCTACTACTACACCTCCCTAGAAGTAGCACCTGGTGGGCCACCCGCGCTACTAGTAAAGTTTGCTATTTTTTTACTGCTTTGTACCGGTTTTAGATAGTAGTCTCATCATATGATTTTATGATCATGATGAGTTATTATTTTAGTGGGTGAAAGAGATATGGATTAGATTCAAGTGGAGGCAACATGGTGCAGATCCAAAGTACTACTAATCCAAACTTGATGTATGATCAAGTTTGGATTAGTAGTACTTCCGATCTGTTGGATTAGTAGTACTTTCGGTCTGCACCATGTGTTGCCTCCACTTGAATCTAATCCATATTTATTTCACCCACTGATATATATATATATATATATATATATAATAACTGATCATGCTCATAATGATATAACAACTAAGAATCATCATCATTAATAACAACTCATCATTGTTATCATAATAACAAGTCATACTCATCATCACAGTCATCTAACAACTTCTACTCATTATCATAAAAACAAGTCGTACTCATCATCATCATCAGAGTCATCTAGCAACTTCTACTTGTTATCATAATAACAAGTCATACTCATCATCATCATAGTCATCTAACAACTTCTACTCATTATCATAATAACAAGTCATACTCATCATCATCATAGTCATCTAACCAACTCTAGTTAATTGTTCTTAGCACATGATCATGAGTATTAGATAGGGCCTACTACACTCTCTAAGGTAAAATAACATAAAACAAAATAGCCCCTGACTCTCCATTATAGAGAATGGAGAGTATCCTGTCTCCAATTCGTGCACTTCACACAATGTTTCTTCCAAGTAGCTCCCTATGATTCTTCATGCATTTTTCCATTCTTTGATTGTCATGTCTTCATTGGTTTGAGAAATCTTGTATGAACAGCGGTGAAGCGTAGGTAGACTTGGCCGTAAGGTAATAACATCAAGGCGACCTTTCAGAAACATCAGATGAGGCACACAATCCTTTGTGATTTTGTGTTGAAAAACATAATAATAATGTCATAGTTAGCAATGTAGTTTTGCTTTAGAAGAATATATGCAAAAGATGCACTGATGTCATAATAGTAAAAAATATTACCACAACATCTCCATGGATGTTACCGTAGTTCAACACGTGCACTAGTGGCACGTATTGACCATAATGTGCAGGAGTTTCATAATTGATATTGTAATTCTCAACATCAATAATAAAGGAGATAAGATGATCTTTCTCCTCATAAGTTAATTCAGAGCCATCAGTGTAGTAGGTTCTGTCTACTATCTTTCATACATTTCTTGAAGAATGGAAATAAGCTGTCAAATATTTTGAAATAAACAATATACATTACTTAATAAAAATGTTTGAGAAACTCACATAGAGGTAGAAGTGGAGGCGTATCAACATCGACCCAAATGTTGATATTATCTTCGTCGATATTATCTTCATCGATATTATCTTCGTCAGTGCCATCTTCAGGATCACCAAGATCAAAGGTGACATGCATACCCACCTGAAAACCATACGCCTTGCATAGTGCTTCCCAATTGGAGCAACCGAAATGAGAGTAGGTCACTGCATTGTATAGATTTATGGAAAAAGCATAACCATGATGGGTCCTGAGGTTAACTCTCTTTGTCTCCATATTCTCGTGATCATCGAAATTCAGCTTCTCCAAGACATAACCTCTTGCATGGCAGGGGATGCACTAGTCGAATTGTAAAAAAGCGGAATTACACGTTGATGAAGCACATAAGGCATGCTTAATTACGAAAAAAACTTGTCTTCGTTGCGTACCCTACAAACATTGAAGGTATTGTCAAATTCACCAGTTTTTTCAAAATTCATGACTTTTTCAAACTGATGAATTGCTTTTCAAATTGACCATTTTTTTCAAAATTCATGACCTTTTCAAACTGATGAACCTTTTAAAAAAACAATGAACTTTTTTCCAAACTCATGGACATTTTAAAAACTTGGTGATTGTTTTTTTTTTCAATTTTCTCGTTCTGTTTTTCTAAATTCGTGACATTTATTTTCATGTACATTTTTGTGAACTTTTCTCAAATTCCAGCTGTTTTCAAAAACCTGTGTACTCTTTTCAGATTATACCTTTTTTAAAATGTTATGAATTTTTTAAAAAGTCAATTGTCAACCAGCGAAATGCATGCGAGCTTGCAGAGAGATTTTTTAGGCAACGAGCTAAATGAGATGCCTGCGATTTAAAAAAAACACCTGTAATTTTATTCAAAGTTATAACAATTACAGTTACACTGATTTGAATCTAAGATGTGAGAAAATACAAAGTAACTCCTAAAACTAAGAATTACAATAAAATCTCTTGGCGACATGTTCTTCGTGCTATCAATCTCTACCAGAAAAAATACTTCAAAAACTTTGGTAAAAAGGCTGCAATTGGACTGGAGCAACGTTGTTGTCCCTCTTTCATCCGCACGAACATTATCAATAATGTTTTTTGAAAGCGCCTTGAGTCGGTCATCCAAAAAAAATGGGAAATCTTGATCGATGAACATACTTGGGTCCAGGATGATCCCCTAGAAGTGCGGGCCGTCAAATCACGATATCTTCATCGTGATGTCGATAACAGATTTCTCTTCGACAAATAATCAATCCAACAAAAAAACTTGACACACCAATATAAACTCATCGTATCCGAATAATCGTATATGTGAGGATAGAAAACTCTCTAATTCCATGGCACAGCTAAAAAAACGAGAGTAATTTTATTCTCACAAAATATGAAGATCACTAGAAGTTGACGTAGAACATAACAATCTTCCGGGGCGAGGTCACCTCGCGGCACCAAGATGGCAGCCGGAGGTGAGGGGACCAAAGATCTGTGATGGCAGCCATGGAGGCTGTTGCAGCGCTGTAAAGATACAAGCGACTATGCAAGCGAGCGAGCGATGGTGGGTTGGCTCACTACCCCTAGGCTTCGAGCGCCAAGTGGGCTAAGCGGCGCTTTGGGCATAGAACATAAGCTCTCAGAGATATTACTCTCGATATGGGCGCCCTTATGTCTCTCGCTGTAAGCGAGACAGAGGGAAATCTCACATCGGGCCGGTCGCGCGGGAGGCCATGGGCTCACTTCTTCATTTATTTTTCTTGCATGTTTTTTGATTCCGTGTTTTTTTACATTGGTTTGTACAACAAAAAAACACTTTACATAATTATTTAAAAAAATGAAAGATGCATTTGAAAAAATTGAATGTGTACAGAGAAAATGTTTCACATGTGTATGAAAAATATATACAATGCGTGTGAAAAAGATGTTCATGTATTTAATTATTTTAATCAAGCATTGCCAAAAAATGAAACAATTATTTTATAAAATTGATCAAGCATTTGAGAAATCTTTAATGTGTATAGAAATAATATTGACCATGTATGCAAAAATAATAATCTTTTATTGTATTAAAAATGTTAAAATTGCATTGTGAGATGTTAATCAACCATTTGAAAATGTTAAATATATATAAAAATAAATAAATAAATATATATATATATATATATATATATATATATATATATATATATATGTCTATAATGTTTGCAAAAAGTTAATCATGTATTTAAACAATGTTAATCAAACTTTTGAAAAAAAATATTTGATAAGTGTTGACTATGCATCCAAAAAATATTAAATGTGTATAGAAATTTTTTGACCATGTATTCAAAGATGTAAAACTTGCTTTTGAAAAATGATAAATGTGTGTAGAAAAACTGTCGACCATGCATTAAAAAATTGTTGTACTTGTATTTGAGAAATATTGAATGTATATAGAAAAATGCTGACCATGGATTAAAAAAACTGTTGACCATGCATTTAACTCGCTTACTGCGAGCTAGACGGTCCCTCGCCTCAGTTGCCCCTTGTTCAGACCGGCCCGTGTACTAAATTTCCTTATTATTTGAAAAATATCATAGTACGTTAAAAATATTTGTGAAATGTAAACATGTTCATGCAATTTATAGAAAATTATTATATCATACTTTATTATATAATATGTTCACAAGTTTAAAAATATGTCCATACCATACTTTCAAATATTTATGAAATGTAAAAGTTTGTTCGCATATTTTGAAAAAAAAATGTCTGTACCACTAAACAAAATGTGTACATGTTAAAATTATGTTTATGATACTGTTTAAATGTTCAAAAAATGTAAAACATTGTTCACGTAATTCTTGAAAACAAAATTAGACCATTCAAAAAGTTGCTCATGACATTTTCAAAATTTGAAAAGTTCAAAAATATGTTAATGGCATGTCAAAAAACTATTCATAAAATGGAAAAAATATTGGTACAATTTCTAAAAAATATTCATGTCATTAAATGAATTATCATGATTTTTTACAAAATATTTATACCATTAAATAAAATCTTCGCCTGTTTAAAATTATGTTTATGTCATTTTAGAAATGTTCATCAAAATTTAAAAACTTAGTGACATAAATTTTAGAAAAAACTTTGTACCAGGCAATAAATTGCTCATGACATTTAAAAATTAGTCGAACATTTTAAATTTCTTTCAAGACAATTTTTAAAATTATTAATTAAATTTAGCTATTTTTTCAATTTCTAAAAACAAATTTGTCATTAAAAAGTATTCAACTACTTAACAATTTTTTTGCATGTTTTACAGAATTGGTTGTGAAAATTTTGAAAAATGTTCAATGTGTGTTTATAAATATTCACTATGTATTATAAATATTCACTATGTTTTATGTATCTGGAAAATATTTTAACATGTATCAAAAAAATATTCAACCGGTATACAAAAAATGTTTAATGTGTATTTAAAAAAAGCATGTATTTGAAAAATGAAAAGGAAAAATTCAGTAAAAAATAAAAATTAATAGACAAAGAAAAAGCTGGAAAAAGCAAGATAAACCAATAAATAAATACATAAAAAATATAGGAAAAACCTGACTGGAACCTTCAGAAATCTGTACGGAAGGTTCCCGAACCAGCAAAACTATTGTGCTATTCCGCTTATGGGGTCTCGCATTAGGCAGAGACATAGTTTTTTAGCTCATGCTCGTATCATCTAGCAGAAAATGAACAGGTGGGTTTCAAATGGCCTGCCATGTTGATATGGGTTCTTGGGTCGTCAATCCCAAGTATTTCTTGTTCCTTACACCACCTCTGGCTGGTTTGTAATGTCCTTAGTTCCCCACGTCATCCCCACCATGCTCGCCCTTGTGCAGACATCTCTACAGCATGCGGCTGCATCGTGATCCATGCAGAGAAAATTCACACCCCACTGACCAGCTTAGCATCGGCGACGGTTAGGGCAGTGAATGAGGAGTTGCGGAAGTGGTGTTGCATGAGAAGCAACGCAAACCCTCGGCGCGCCAGTCTCAAACGGAAATACACAGAGCTAGGTGATGGTTGTCAGTGAGGTTGCGTGTGCGTGAAGGAAAAGCACGGTGTTGTTTGTTTGAGTTGATACCCAAGTAAGCATGCGCCACAAACTTTTGCCATTAATTTCCTTTCCACAAAGTGCCAAACGGCAGGCATCATCACAACAGTTAGATGGATATGCACTTTACGCATTTCTATTCGTAAATTGTAAGCCACGCATGCAATTGAGCTGAAATCTTGTTTATTTACTACTCGAGAAATTTCTATTCATGAAGGTCTTGGTAGTTGTCTGTCTATGGTATGAGATCCAATGCCTTTTAGCATTTACAATTTGTAGCACAATAATATTCTCACACTTTTGACCCATTTTCAATACTACAAAGGCGAATAGCATTGGCCGACCAAATCATATCATCACTGAGACACTTCTGGCCGATCAATGCTTTTGTGGCAGTGATGACTTCAACATCACAAACGGGCCAGATGACTGGTAGTGATTGATACGTCTCCGACACATCTATAATTTTTGTTTTGGTCATGCTATATTTATATCATTTTTATGCACTTTTGGTATAATTTCATATCACTTTTATTTGTACTAACCAATTAATTGAGTGCCAAAGGCCAGTTTCGGTTTTCTATTGGTTTTGCTTTTTCAGGTGCAAAAAAATCAAAGCCGGGAAAATCCAAAAAAATTACTCTAAAATTCTTTAGGCCAAAAGACTCTAGTAGCCAGAAGATGGAGCCAGGGGAGCCACTGGGTGGCCAGGCACCCACTCAACGCGCCCTTAGGGCGGGTGGGCCTATCATGTGGGAGCTATATAGGTCGGTTTGACCTCTCCTTCGGCCGCAAGAAAGATCCTAAAATATAGAAAATTCTTTAAATTTCAGCCCCATCAGAGTTACGGTTCTCCCGTTATTGAAGAAATAGTGATTTGACGTAGAAAAAGTATCAAAAACTGAGATGAATTAAGAGATACAATCTTGGTGGGGCTCTCGCCCTTCGGGAACCATGACCACCAAGGACCTAGGGGAGAGGCCAAGGAAGAAGGAGAGGGGCCTCTATCTCCACCTCTTTTCGGTGGCGCCGGACTGCCGCTAGGGGAACCATAATAACCACCATCGTCTCCATCAACTCCGTCGCCTTCATCAACATTTCCATCACCTTCCTGCATATTTATTCAGTGGTCCACTCTACCACAAAACGTTGTAATCCCCCTCTTGAACATGGTGTTTGATGCTATTAATTATTATCCAGTGATCTATTACATCATTGTTATGTTTGAGTAGACCCCTTTTGTCCTATGGTTAATTGGTGATCTATACGGTTAATTTGAGTTGTATGTTGATATGTTGTTGTCCTTTGGTGCCCACGTGTATGTGGATCACACTTTGGGGCTAGTTGTATGTTGAGAAAACTATGCATAGGACGGACATGATGATAGGGATTACCAAACCTGAGTGTAGGGATTAATACATATGGGATGAAGAAGGACCAATTTATCTTAAAACTATGGTTGGGTTTTACCTTAATAAATTATTTGTATTTGTGTATGCTTGATAGGGTTTCAATCATAAGTATGTATGATTCCAAGTACGGATAGTATGTTAGCAGAGGCCTCTCCCACATATAAAACTACAATGTTGATTATCATCTAAATATTGTAGCTGAAAAATTCGACACCTCCTATCACCGCTACTCCATACTCATTGTTTTTTACTTTCTTGTTTCTTTATATTGCAGCAAAGAGTTTCTATTTACAAGTTCTTTAGTTTCTTGCAAAGCCACCCTTTTATGCCTACAAAATAATTTTATTTTTTATTTCTAGGTAAAGCAAACATTTGGTGTATATAGGGTTGTATGGTTGATAGAACCTTAGAGAATACAAATCCTACCTTTAGCTCCTAGTTGGTTTCAACACTCTTACTTATCTAAAAGGTTACATTTGAGCCCCCTACACTTGTGGTTTATCAATACCTTTTCTAACACGGATGCTAGGGAGCAATACCATAGGTCGAATATTCTTGTGTGCATCTGTTGGCTTTATCACTAAGTAGCCTTTATTCCCATTCTTTACTTGTTTCTTATGTTTATTTAATGGTAGGAAACGAATAGTACCAAAAAAGATGTACTTGCTCCTAAGGCTGTGGAATCTCCCAGAATTCCCAATGTTGAAGAGAGATACTTGATGGATTATCTTAAATCCATTTATGCTTATGACGAGAACCCAGCTGACATGGTTGGGGAGATCATTAGGAGATCATACACACTTTTTGAAATACTGCTTGTCTAAAAAAGGGAAACACTTGGATGATTTATTAATCAGATTGCATTGCTTTGCTAAACTTTGTGTGCTCAATATAGAACAATTTGTTGCTTTAGGAAGGATACTAAACACATCCCCCTTTCAATGTGAGTACAATGATAATCATACCTTAGCTTCCTATGTTAAGGGAGAATATCATTATTACCAGATAGAACAAATTGAAGAATTTGTTACTTTCATGGTGCTTATGAAATTGCCTCTTTGCTTGAGAATTCTAGAAGTGATAATGCTACTATGAAATCTGAATTTTTTTCTATACTTAAATATTTATTTAACAATTTGAATAGTAATCCTTATGTTAATTACTAATGAAATTAAAAGGATCGCCTCTATCGGAGAAGAGACTGGCATTTTGCAGGAACCAATGGAAGAAGAAAATGATGTGAGCTCATTAGATGAAAAAGATGAGGAGGAGAGTGAAGGATAAAAGGAGGAAGAGAGGATTAGCTACATGTGCCCACTTTCCAACAAGAGTAACTCTTTAACTCATACAATGTTTAATTATTCCCTTTTTGTTGACTTTGATGCTTATGGCCAAGAGGGCCCTCAGAATAATACTTATGGAGATGAACTTGCTATAGTTCCTTATGTTAAAAAATGTAGTTGTTAATTGATAGTCCTATTATCCTTTTGAATTCTCTCAATTACATTATACCGGAGAAGTTTGCGCTTATTAATGATTACATTTATGGGTTGTGTTTATCTTATGCACACAATGATTCTAATTAAAATAATATGCATGTGCTTTCTGCTCTTGTTTGCAATTATTATGAGAGAGGGACTTCATTTCTCCCTCTCTATGTTTCTAGTCAAATAAAATCGTAAGAAACCGCCTACACTATATATTGACCTTTACTTTGTGTTCATGATTTGTTCTCTTATGGCATGCCAGTGCATAGTAGACTTCATTGTTACATGGTCTATGTTACTTTGTGCTCACCATTGAGATCTAAATCATTGTTAATCAAAATTGTCTTTGATATACCTTGGGATCATGGTGGAATGGTTAATTGAGCACAATATGCCTAGCTTTATGGCTTAAAAGAAAACATTGCCTGGGAGACCGTCAGGAAGTTTTTGGAGAGGCTTTTCTTTATTATTTTGTGTGCTTTTAAACTTTTTGAAAGCAAACAATAAAGAGGGGAACTTAAAATTTTTTCAAAATAGGGAAGTGATTAGAAAGGTGTGCATTGCAGAAGTATGAGTGTGCCTTGAACATTTCTGTTACTGCCATGAAACAAAATAAATCTTTTCATGAAACCTTCTCAACCAATTTTTTATCCTAATGTATAAACCACTGTACCACAAACATGAAGTGCCAGGGTTTACCTTTAGCATATGGTAGTTTGCAATTTATGTGTGTTCTGCTGAGATAGAAACTTTTCTTGCAGTATTTTCTTATATTTTAATAAGAATATGGTAAAATCATGACATTTAACATAGTATAGATATGTGAGTTCTCTGTTACATTCTAATTTCTTAGAAGTTTTGGAGATACAGAAGTATATGTTTCATCTACATCTTTATAGACTGTCATATTTTGACAGATTGTTGTTATAGTTGTCATAAACTGCTTATGTTCACAATTTTATTGTTCTCATTTTGCATGGGCGTGCTAGAATTGTTTAGTATACAATAGGTAATGATAAATTATAATTAAAAATATTGTTGCAATAGGACATGATGGGACTTGATGATATTTCTGTTAACCCCTCTAATAAAAGTTATGTTGAGTTTTTAAGACAGAAGGGAGAGAGTGATATGAGAGAATGTTGGAGACGCAAGAGCTCAAGCTTGTGATGCCCAAGGCATCACCGAGGAATTATTTGAAGAGGTATCAAGCTCCAAGCTGTGGGATGCCGCGACATCCTCCATCTTCCTCAACAAATGCCAGTTTATCTTGGTCAGACCTAACATTTTATTTGTTCACGTGATATACGTAAATTTTTGGAGCATGATTTTTATTTTTATTTCGAATAAACATGCACCATGCTGGTTTGGGATGATTCTTTATGGTCCTTGGTTGATTTATAAAATGCTATATGCACTTCACTTATATCTTCTCACTTTGGCTTTATAGAGTGGAGAGAATTGCAAAAACCATTGAAATTGAAGGCTAGGTTTTTCAGAAACATGGATTTACAAATTTATGCCAAAAATCACTAATTTTGTGACTATTTTTTAACAGTAACACTAGTCGGCGGCTTAGACCATTTTTAGCATGAGACCCGCCTATAAGGGTGACGTGGCATAAAAAGCTAATTACATACCCAGTACAATTTTCTCTTACAAAATAACCACTAGAAAAGCAACCGGGTCCTTCATGGCCTTCCTCTCCCACCATTCCGTTGATAGACACCGGCGGCAACTCCCTCTTCAAGCAGCCATCGTTGATCCCCATGACGTCGACGCGGACGCCTACCTGAGCCAGGAGAAAGGCAGCGCCTGGCCAATGATGTGGCCATGGCGGGGCCTAGTGGCAGCAATGGCGCACTCGCCAGGAATATAGGGGCAGTGCACCTCAAGCATTGCCATCCCTCATCACGACTACGTGGGCTACCTTCGTCGTCGCACCCTCACCGTCTGTCGTCGTCACGCCTCCTCTTCACTTTGTCGGCACCGATACAGCAAGGGGAGGCTGGGCATCGTACGCGTGGGGGGAGACGCATAAGAGGCGTCGGGCTGAGTAGAGGAAATGAGAGGAAGGAGCACAGAGAGAGCAGCAGAGGCGCGGTAGCCGCATGGGCCGCCTAGGATGGGGCTAGGGTTCGCCGCCGCCTCCATTCAGGAAGCTGTCACCACCGTGTCGAAGAAGCTCAAGGTCGTGGGGGGGGGGGGGGAGGGGGAGGGAGGAGTTGCGCGGGTAGGGCGGCAGCGGGCGGCTGTGCTGAGAGAAAATAGGACCTTATCCTCTTCGGCACTTTTACAATTTAGTCTTTGCTATTCCGTCTAATTGTGATCCGTTATGTCATGTCACGTCACCCTTATAGACAGGTCCCACATGTCATCACCGTGCTCAAAACGGCCTAAGGCACCGACGAGTGTTTTCTATAAAATAAAATAAAATAATATAGGGACACAATTACTGTTTTTTCGCACAAAACTATAAACATGTGTTTCCTACAACCCTAGCCTTCAATATTGATGGTTTCTGCAATTCACTGTATATAAACAGAATGGGCTTTTCTGTGCTTTACTTATATCTTTTGGAGTTTGGATACTTGTTTCTCTATGCCTAGCATCATGTTATTTGTAGAATGCTTTTTTTCTTCACTTATACTTGTTAGAGCGCGAAAATAGTTGTTTCACGCATCGATGAGCGAAACCCAACTGTTGCATTACTCGCTCCAGAAGAGCCCAGTCAATCTTGCGTAGAACAACCACGCTCTGTTCCGCAGGCCGCAAGAGCATCAAGAATGGGACGCAGTCCATTAACGAAATATTTAGCTATTACTTTATAGATCACATTGCGAAGACCGATGTGCCTGAAATCAGTGTCTCTGAAAGAATCCGGCCGGAAACCATCCGGTGAGTTCATGATTTGATCTGCTTAAGATATGCTAATATTGGTTTGCTCAGTTGCAACGCAGCCACTTTTGTTAGTCAAATTGCTTAGCTGGTGTATTAATCCCTCCAGCAAGTTGTCATATAGGATCTCTATTTAAGAAAGGCTAGTGCAGCGATCGTGCAGGTAATTAACATATGGCTCACATGTGCTCTTAATTAATTCCTTTCTGTTCTAAATATATTTTAAAAAATGAAAGCTGCGTATGATGTGAGACTTTGTTACAACGTGACGCAAGATGTCTCTTAATTAATTTCCACCACTAATTGGTGTTAAAGTTTCCAGCTATGTCTGTACAGAGCTAACCGCAAATCGTGATGACGCTGCTTCAATTGATGGTGCACACAGACTTGGGTTTTCCTCGGTTAACCACGGAACCAAACAAATAAATTTGGGTTAATCATATTCGGGGACTATTTTCTTTATGATTATTTCGGTGGCAATTCAACAGAAAATGGAATTTGAAATTTTTGAATAAACCAAACAGAATTAAGCATATGAATGCCCTTCTCTAATTATATGCGTGCAAGTGCCAACGAAAATATAATATCCTGAAAATTCTTCTCAAGACAAATCTACACTTATCATTTTCCAACTTCAAAACTGAGAATTAAAACAACATTATTGGTCAAGCAATCAAATGAAATCTCTGCCAACTGGAAAAATCAAATGAAATTGTATAAGCTATCAAGGAAGGGAACATTTTTAAAAGAAAAAGGCTAGCGATGGTCTCTATCTTTTCTTTTAGGGAGCAATGGTCTCTATCTGATTACATCAAAACATGCATATACCTTCTTTACAATTCCACCCAATTCTTAACAGGTTATCTCAAGTTAAAATGCTATTACGAGATGCTAACCTAAGTCCAGAGAAGCATTTTCACCGTCAAAGGGGTCTCTTTGTCCTGCTCTCCATGTGTGTATATAAGGTGGCCACGGTGATGCACATGTATCCACGACGAACTGACTGCCCTGCTGCCAGAGTTGTGTTTACTACCACACAGCTTGTTGGCTTGTTGCCATGGCGGGCAGGGGGGCCAGCATCAGCAGAATACGGATGGCGGGGCTGCCCGGGACGGGCGCCGGTGGCCACCATGCCGTTCCGACTGGTGGCGCCGCCGTGGCGGTTCACGGTGAGCCGACGCTGGGGGACACGCCGTTGTCCGTCTCCTTCAGCGTGCCGAGCTCGCCGTCCGGGATCCACCTCGCGCAGGGACGACTCCGCATGCCCCCGTCCGCCCACGCCAGCATCGCTGAGGTGCACGCTACTCCGGTGCTGCCAAGCGAGTCAGAGCAGGTCGAGGGTCGCCATCTCGTCGTGCCGCAGCTGGTAAAGCATGCCCAACACCACTCGCAGTCGTCGCTGGTGATCCAAAGTGCCGGAGAGGGGCCGCGGAGCAACAGCACGCGCGAGCTGGACCGCCAATTCGACCAGTTCAGGACCTTCTCCGGCCGGCACAACCGCCAGCTCTCCAACCTCCGTGGCCTGCCTCAGGACCCGCCGGGGACGGACGTCGAGCACGGTGCAGTGTCCAAGCTCTTCGAGGAGGACACCAACGAGGATGACGACGTCCCCACCGCCGACCGCTACTTCGCTGCCCTCGAAGGACCTGAGTTTGACACCCTTCGTGTATGTACCGTGTCCGTGCCCCCAAACTTTCACCTTCCTTACTAAAACCATCGTCGTTGGTCTCTAACTAAAGCATGGACATGCAGTCAACAGAGGTGGCGGTGCTGCCCAAGGACGAGCCATGGCCATTCCTTCTTCGGTTCCCGATTAGCGCATTTGGGATGTGCCTTGGCGTGAGCAGCCAAGCGATGCTATGGAAGACGCTCCAGTCGGAGCCCTCTACGGCGTTCCTCCGCGTACACCCTGCCGTCAGCCACGTCCTCTGGTGGATCTCACTCGCCCTCACCGTCATCGTCTCCATCACCTACCTCCTCAAGGTTGTCTTCTACTTCGAGGCCGTCCGCCGCGAGTTCCACCACCCTGTGCGCGTCAACACCCTCCTCAAGGGTGTGCCACACCCGGTGTGGGAGATCCACCATGTCGTCTGGTACCTTCTCATGGCGCCCATCTTCTGGCTCGATATCAAGATCTACGGCCAATGGATGTCCAGTGGTGAGAGGCGCCTCTCCAAGGTGGCCAACCCATCCAACCACCTTGCCATTGTCGGCAACTTTGTCGGCGCGCTACTTGGTGCCAGGATGGGCCTCCGGGAGCTACCAATCTTCTTCTTCGCTGTTGGGTTCGCCCACTACGTTGTGCTCTTTGTCACCCTCTATCAGCGGCTCCCCACCAATATGCAACTCCCCAAGGATCTCCACCCGGTCTTCTTTCTTTTCGTCGCTGCGCCTAGTGTGGCATCCATGGCCTGGACGAGGATCTCTGGCGAGTTCAACGATGGTGCCAAGCTCCTTTACTACGTCTCACTCTTCCTCTACGTGTCATTGGTGGTGCGCGTCAACCTCTTTTGGGGGTTTAGGTTCTCGCTGGCGTGGTGGGCATACACATTCCCGATGACAAGTGTTGCCCTGGCGACGGTATTGTATGCATCAGAGGTGGACAACTTGGTGACGCGAGCAATGGCACTCGGGCTTTCGGGGATTGCCACCATGACCATCATTGTGGTGCTGGCCGCCACCATGTACCACGCCTTTGTGCGCGGAGACCTCTTCCCTAATGATGTGTCCATCACCATCACAAAGCAGAGACTTAAATTCAGCAAGATTCTCGCTCACCTTCAGACGTGTGGCTCCGATGTCAAGGAGCTCGTTGTCTCTATCCCCAATTTCAATTCAAATTCCAAGCAAGGCGCCTACTCTGACGACTCTGACTCCAATGCTAGGATGAACAACTGACTCGATGAGGGTCCAATGACTCACATGCATGGAAGAGCATGGCGTTAGATGGCGCTGGAAGACATTGTATGCATGGAATGCACGCGCATCTGGCTTACAGTGATGAGTACAAACTCATTTGTACATAATTCTTTCTCTGTGTTTGTTGAAGTATCATAATTTGCCAATTTTGCTGCACACAGTGATGGATTGGCAGCAATATCCTCGAGCAATTTGCATTGCCATGATGATGATATGATTTCAGGAATAAACTGTTGGGTTTGTAAATTTAGTGGTTATTATATTCGTGTTCTTCAGAAGTGCACATAAACCTCAGTCACATTTTTAGAACTCCAGTGCCATCTACATGTAACTCCATCAAATTCTCTCAAGAAAGAAAAGTAACTACATAAATAAATAAAGGTTTTTTTTATCATCTATGCCAGAGTACAAAGCATTTAATGGAAGATGCATATAAATAAAAAGGGTGTGGCTAGGTCTCAGCCGACTGAGACTTTACCAAGTCTAAGTCAAGTGACATAACATGTAAGAAACAAAAAAAAACTAAAATTAAAATTTTGCATGTATCTCCATGTAAGATCTTGTGGATATAGCATCGACTGGGACTTGATTAAATCTCAGTCGACTGAGATTTATCAATCCCGAAATAAGAATGTGCCCAGTGTGTGCTACTTTAGAAGTGAGAATTACAAAATTTTAAGGCAGAGGAGTATATTAGATAAAATATTATTCTATGTGGCTCAACACCAATAAAGATGGCTGTATGCATCGATTGATGTAGAGGCCGGATCTTAACCTTCTTTTTCTAAATCTAAAAAAGAAATATGGCTCAACACCAATGTTGCAATTTTCGGTCAACCAGAGGATCGATGCCGTTGAATGCACATGTCACTTCCCTCTTGTAGTGGGCTGAAACCAAGTTTCCGTGTCCCGTGGTCTGTTTGTTCGAACTTTCCAATGCAGTTACGATCCGTACTTCATTTATGTGAACTAACTCCACAAATTCTTTTCCTCAAAAAATAAAAAACCACAAACTCTTCTCTCAAGAAAACTCTACAATTCTTTCTTCACTACTAGCAGAAAGTTTATAGATAGAACAGTAGCACTAGCGCGGTATTATTGATCAGCACT
Organism: Triticum aestivum; assembly: GCF_018294505.1. Taxonomy (NCBI): domain Eukaryota; kingdom Viridiplantae; phylum Streptophyta; class Magnoliopsida; order Poales; family Poaceae; genus Triticum; species Triticum aestivum. The sequence goes on from NC_057794.1 coordinate 583,188,248, forward strand.
ACTGCTAGTTAGTGATAGTGCAAGGAAGAAACCAGCGCTACAGGATGTGAAGTAGCACCAGTGCGGGACGGTTGGGCAGCGCCACTGCTAAGTGGTCCCATCGCCATCGGCTGGGGCTACCTATAGTAGTAGCGGTGGGCCCAAACCAACACTACTGCTAAGATCCATAGCAGTAGCGTGTGTCGGTGGCCCCCACCGCTATCGCTATGTGTGCACGGAGTCAGATTAGTAGTAGCACTGGGCCACCAACATGCGCTATTGCTATGGATCTTAGCAGTAGCGGCCGTGCTCTACCAGTGCTACTGCTACACGTAACAGTCACCTTTTCTCCCACCCTCTATCTCCCTCACTTACTTCTTCCTTTTTCTATCTCTCTTCTCTTCCCATTAATACCTCCTTCCATCATCTCCTCCATTAATGAGCTCCATTAATGGCTTCTTCTCTTCCTCACTTGAATTTATTTGTCTCTCCCTCATTGTCTCTTCCCCACCCATGCCTTTGTCTCACTAGCTAACTTTCCCTCCCTCTCCAATAGTTAGGTAGAGCATATCCTTCCAACTAGAGGGCTGTTTGGTTTTCAGCCACATATTGCCACACTTTGCCACACCTCACCTTAGGAAAGTTTCACCAAGTTAGGTAGCTGTTTGGTTCTAGCCACACCCAAGGCAAAAAAAATGTATGATCAGTGAACCCCACATGTCATAGACACAAAAAGTGTGGCAAGATTCCCTTAGCAAGCCAAAGTGTGGCTAACAATTTGAACAACTCAAGATACACAAGTGTGACAAAAATAATATGGCAACATAAGGCAAACATAGTCACAATTCAAACAACCCCTAGATCTACCATGCTTGCTAGCTAGCTTTCCCTCCCCCTTCCACTACTTCGATCCCTCTAGCTAGCTAACTAGATAGATCTACCGTACTTGTGTGCTCGATCCCTCTCTCGGGACGATAGATGAGTAAAAATTTGTGCTTTGCAAGAATGGAAATATTTGTGTTTGCGCTATGATGGTGAGAATGTGCATGTGTCATGAGTTGCCGCCTATGTGTATTTGTCGGATCGTGCGTGACATGAGTTGCTTACGTTTTGCTGAAATGTCGATTTATTTTCGTTTCAGCGAATTTCAGGCAAACTCTATGTCCTATTTTTATGGAAGGTCATGCCGATTTTTTTATGACTTTGATATAGCCATATATATGCATGCATGGTTAAAATTGTTTTGCTTATTATACCATGCAGGCAATCATGAAAGTCAATGGAAGGGTGGTGGAAAGGTGGTTGCGATCTGCGGTGCACGACATGTATTTAAATAACCAGTCTGGGGTTATATGTCTGTGTAGAAGATGCAAATTAATCGTCATCTTGGACCCATTTGACTGTGGCAGTTTGAAGGCGCACTTGCTCATGCATGGTTTCATGGATGGCTATACTCGATGGATAATTGAAGATGATGATGAGGATGTCCACATGGCAGAAAATAACAACATGGGGGTAGATGAAGAGATGCCCGATGATGATGGACCCGAAGAAGATTTTGAGGGCGCAGGACATGGCGGAGGAAATGAGGCCATACACAGTGGAGAAGAGGCCGTACACGGAGGAGAAGAGGCGGATACACCGCAGTCTTTGACGTGACTAAGTTTAGTCATGCAGGACCCTCATGTTCGAGACCTGCTTTGCAAGAGTACGACTTGCGACAGAGCCGCTTCAAGAGAGGAGGCCAAGTTAGCGCAATTGGAGGTAGACTCGAATACTCCATTGTATGACGGTTGTGATCCCGAGGTGACCCGCTTGAGTTTCACGCTCGAACTTCTAAAGACGAAGGCCAAAAACAAATGGACAGACACAAGCCTCATTGAGCATTTGAAGTATCTACATAATAAAGTTCTTCCCTCAGGTAACATGTGTCCTACTAGTCTCAATGAGGCCAAGAAGATCGTGCACCCTCTTGATATGCCCCACATTAGATACCATGCATGCATCAACGATTGTATCATTTATCGGAAGGATTATGCGGAAAAAACCAGTTGTCCAGTGTGCAATGCCTCTCGATACAAGAAGGCCGGGAAGAAATCTCCTCAGAAAATTGTATGGTACTTATCGATCACTCCCCATCTGTAACACTATTTCGTAGATTCTAAGGAAGCAAAGCTCATGTGTTGGCACGCAGAGAGGGTGAAGCCCAACAACGGAGATGATCCAAAGCTGAGACACCTCGCGGATGCTAGCCAGTGGTGAGAATTGAACGCCGAATATGGATATTTCGCAGATGATGCAAGGAACATCTTCACTACTAGGGAAAAGCCTAGCAG